>NC_090224.1:13790000-14090000 GCF_024489055.1 Chanodichthys erythropterus
TCAAGAAAGTTTTTTTTTTGTTTGTTTGTTTGTTTTTAATCTCTATAAAACCATAGCCATCTTAAGAACCCTTTAAAACAAAACATGTTCTAGATAAAAGAGGGTTCTTTTCTGAATCAATATTACAAAGAACCATTAAAGAACCTTTATTTTTAAGAATGTTGTTTATCAACTTCTCTTTCCAGTAAAGCCCTAAACATTGGATTGCTGTTTTGGCAGCTATCTATCTGAGATAAAAAGCACAATTTTAAAGTTGAAGACTGATGCTGATAGTTTCACTACAGTAGCTTCTGCTAGAACAGTCTTTTTGTATGAAGGAATGAGAGCAGGGACACCTGGGCATTAATCCATAAAGTCCATTATTGTGGAGCTCAAGCACCAACATAGTGATCCATTCTGAACAGGTTTTAGAGTGCAGTTGTTGCTTTTAATGTGATGTATAGTAGTTTCTATCGTATATGTCAGTATCCTTACCTCTCTTTGAACATGGAATTACATTGGAGTTTATGTATTGTAGGGTTAAAAATCAATTCAGTCACCCTCATGTTCTTCCAAACCGGTTTGACTTTATTTCTTCTTGACTTTATCACTTTGTGGAACACAAAAGAAATATTTTGAAAAATGTCAAAGAAAGTCACAAAGTGGAGCTCAATGAGTGTTTCAATTTGTGTTCCACACAGTTGTGAGTAAATGATGACAAACTATCCATTTAAGTTCCAAAAACCGCTCAAAGAAAGAGAGTAGTTTTAAGCATTGGCGTATTCTTACTTTTAGAGACTGCTTTCTGTTTTTCAATATAGGGCCTATACTTCTGTTTAATTTAGCAGCTATGATATTGTTTTTTTTTTTTTTTTTACATGCATGAACTATGCTTCAGAGCAACAGTCCACTTCAATAGATAACACACTGAATATAAATGGCTCTCTTATGTTTTTTTCAGTCTCTGCTTTCCTGTCATTTCAAGCTATGCGTTGTAAATAGTGGTGTACCTCTTTGAAAACCTCACCGTCCGTGATCTTTTTCAGCAAACTTATTATGGCTGACGTGGGAGAGTGATTAGTCATTATGTAACGGGGCAGTTTTTGCACGGCTGCGGTCACTGTTCTGACAAGAAAAAAATGGTTTCCATGCCACAAATACATAATTTAAACCTTCAAAGTTCTCCCAAATTATAGACGCATGAATAAAGATATTGTGCTCCTGTGTGAGAGAGAAAGTGAGAAAAGCTTATGCATGAAGTTTATGCCAAGTGTTTTGAGTCAGTGACTAAGAAAACCAGAAAGCAACAGCAGTTCGTGGGGCTATTTGCAGTTTTTGTGCAAATAAAATCGAACGCATTGCGTCAAAAGTTGATCCCGGCCTCAACTGCAATCCATTTAATGAAACCTCTAATGCAATTGTGGTTTTTGTTATTTACACTATACTAAAATTACATATAAGTAATAAATTAAATTGTGGTTGTGTTTCAAAATTTAATTTGCTAAATCTGATTGGCAGGATTTCGTTCATCAGCGGTCGGTGGTGGAGATGGAAGTTCCAGAAAGCTCTCACAGTTTTCCTTCTGCAGATCTTCTTTTTGACTACAGGTAAAGGAGCTCTACAGTTATAAATGTAAAATGTTATAATCCAAATAGTGTGTTATCTGGAAATGTAATCCATATTTATATTTTGAACTGATTTTATATGTATATTGTACATCATGCTAATCAACATTGCTTCCATCTTCCATTAATTCACCTTTTTTCCCCTCACTTTAATGCTTTATTTCATATTTTCAATTGCTTTCTGGCTTATTTCAGTAATTCTATTTTCATTTTATATATGTGCATGTTTTAAACTTTCTCTCAGCTTCCTTACATTTGGACACGTTTCTTTCTCTTTACCTTTATCATGCTTTTTGAAAATCACCTTTAACATGCTTTTATTGTCTTTGTCCTTGCGTTCTGTAGGCTAGAAATCACAACTGTTATACATGAAAAACATCTCATATTGCCACAATCAGTTTAGTGTTGGACAAAGATCTTCCATATAATCCTAAATCTATAAATAAAAGATGAGATCTGATTGGCAGCTCTGTCAGTGGTCTCTCAGTGTGCATTGGATGGTTAAACTGTGTACCGTGCCTGCTTCTGTTTGAAGGCCAGCCATTACACACAACATTTGTAGTTGTTTTTGTGAAGCTGACATAATCTCTGTTACGACAGTTTCCCCTGAAGATGGAGTTATTATTCAGATGTGTTATTAATAATTTCAGCACCAAAGAAAACATGGATTTGCTCTTAACTGGCAGCTCGAATCCTTAATCGGTCTGCTGTTGCTGAATTTAAGTTCCTTGTGAGCTGCATATGAAAAGCATGTGTCGTTTTAATATTGGTCACATACCGCAGCTCGCCTGATTTGTTCGAACTGTTATATTGGTCCAAGTAGGAACGTTTACGGTCGTTGGATGCCTGTCAGAAATGGTTTTGAGCAAAGATCAGATTTAATGCTGGGAAATTTCTAAAGAGCTTTAAGAGTTTAAAAAACAGACAAATGAGAGCTAATACTCTTTCGAAAAAACGAAATTCAATTAATTTGAGACACGGCATAAACAAAATGTTGTTCGAAGAAGGCCAATAGCAATTTCGAACATCGTTTGAAGACGGTACGCCTCTCGTAGGCATTTTAGGACTCATTTAAATCACGCCTAAATCAAATGTTGCTCAAACTTGGAAAATTCTTGATGAAATAACTTGTTGATTAGATCTGATTTGTCTCTTTCTGTAAACAACGGTCACAGACTCTAGATTCCAGACAGGGAATCTTTACTGTCCTAGTAGTGCAAGAGCTTGTCATTAAAACCAGATGTGATTATGGCCCGTGGAGGGAACAACCCCGTTGTGCGTAAGTTCACAATATGCTTTTGTTGTTTGTTTTTCATACCGAAGCCGCAAATGTACACACAACATGTCACGTGTTTGTTCTAGGATACCCTTAGTTTTCTGCCATGCTTCATAAGCCAATGAGTGTTTATAGAGTTTAATCCCACTGGATCTTTGTAGAACAGCTGCTCCGTGTTGATCAAGAGCAGCGCATTTAAATGAAGGACTCAATTAAGGAATAGTTCCCCTAAAAACTAAAATGATCTTAAGCACTCCCTGTCATGTCATTCCAAACCTATATTGCTTTTTTCTTCCTTCCATAAAAAACAAAATGAGATGCTGGGCAGAATGACCGAGCTGTTTTTTTTCCCGTACAAAAGTCACTTCGCAACAGTGCTTTTATTTTATTTTATTTTTCCCTGTCACAGATAAGAATACAACTTGTACATGTCTTTTATGATACTTTTAGGATGCTTGTTTTTGTCCTTTAAATACCTTTTAAATCTTTTTTGTATTATTATTATTATTTAATATTATTTAATTATTATTTAAAAAAAAAAGAATAGCTTGGACATTCTGCCTTGCATCTAATTTTTCTTTTTCATGAAAGAAAGAAAGAAAATAATACAGGCATCTAGGATGACAAAGAGGTGAGTAAATGATGACAGGATTTTCATTTTTTGGGTGAGGTGTTAATTGACTCTTGGCAGATAAATGCGGCACACCTGAGGTACAAAGACAGCGGGTAAACTGCCAGGAGAGTGAGAGAAATGAGACACTTCAGGATTAAAGCTTTCACAAAATGTGACGCTGCTGAAAGCGCTATTTTTAATCTCCCGGGTCTTTTTTAGCCTGAGATCCGTGTATCTGACATTCCGTCTTTTGGCATTTTTCCTAAGCGGCCTTCTTCTAAAAGGACGTTTTGAGATCAAAGCTCTTCTTTTCTCTTTTGTAATCAGGCATTCTTTCATTGACCTTCACTTCATCAGCAGTCACTTCACAACACTGCTCCAATCCCATCATATCAGCAGCTTGTTTGTTTGTTTGTTTGTTTAGTTAGTTAGTTTTGCCTTGTCATGAATAAGCTTACAACTGTATTTCCAAAGTGTTGATGATGAAAAATACCAAAATTTAGGACATAAATAGCCTACACTTTGCTGTTGTAACATATTATTATTTTCCTGAAGTGTTGTTATTATTTATTTCTCCTCAAGTATTAATTTCTGGGTATCGCTATTAGGGCGAGAAAATAATTACATGAAACGTGTGCTTTTTTCAATTTGACAAAGTAATTTTGTGCTACTTTTTATAACATTTTAAAGTCACCATGAAACAGAAGTTGTGACCAACTTTACTTCAATATTGTGAAAATTAGAAAAATATAGAGAGTGTGGGTTGTTTTTTCCTGCTGGAAATTGATTGGATCTTTTTGTTTGTTTGTTTGTCAACTTGCACGGATGAATTGCCACCACAAGACTGGTAATGTGCACTAACAAAGTAAATGGGGTCACTTTTAAATTTCATGTTGACTTTTAACATGTTTGAGAAAAAATTATGTAAATAAATTGCATTGTGACATCACAAGTTAAATTAATAAATTTGAATATATGTGTGATACAAGGCCATAACCATGTCTAGAACCAATTTTTTTTATAAAGCATAAAGGAATAGAACAGGGAAGAAAATTATAGGTGTAATTCTAGTTGGGAAATAGTCATTTTGAACTATTTGCAAATAATATTTGCATTAATTTGCATTAAAATATGTACACATGTACTTTTATTTGTATGCCTAATGTCAAAAATGTAAAAAAAATTAGTCTCTTCAGACTCAGTTAGGAATTACATGAATCACGTAAATTTTCAATTCAAAATGGCCATATTTGAGGAAAAAAGTCGAGTTGTTTGCATCACTGGATGTTATTGTCGTTTAACATTTCTATCGTAAAACAGTTGACGTATAAAATATTTCACTATTTACATCTTACCTCACTCTCTTTCAACGTTAAACTGACATTTCGTGTTGGAATGCACGCTCTGCTTCTGGGAACGGTAAACCCCGCCTACTTTGACTTGATTGGCCATCTCAATCATTTTGACATTGATGAGCGCTGTTAGACAGATGTAACTTTTAAACCATTTTATCATCCTAACAACATAGAGCACTGACGATTGGAGTGCAAGAATTTGAAATATTGACAATTTTACAGTTCAATTTGACATTACAAGTTACATTATAAGTTCCATTCATTTGATTGAAATGTGTAGAAGAAAATCTATAATAAATACCTAGTGAAAGCTGTTACCAACTATTCGTTTTTAAGACACATTTTACATATGAAAGAGACAAATGGTACCTGTTTTGTAGAATTACTGGCTCACTATTATGTCTTGTTTTGTACAGTTTGAGCAAATAAGATCATTTAATAAGGCAGGTGACGTGTTTGGTCCCTCTGACACAGTGTTGAGATTAACCCGTCCTGGGTAGGAACCAGGATCTGAGCAGCACACCATGCTTTGTCAGGATAGATCTGTGGTTTCTGTAGCACAGTTGGTCGGGCCTCTTTTTACTGTGGCCCACTCCGACAGCTTTGCACACATCTATAAAACAGCAGGATATTCCAGTAGCGTGATTCCGTCCAATAGTGATTTCAGCCTCTTTCTGCAAAACACTCACAGGCCACTTGTCAAATGCTGATCCCATTCCTTGCTTGTTCAAACCCCAGGCATGATGGCGGAAAGAATGATCCTTTTTCCCTCACCTCTTTCCTTGTTTTTGCTGGACAACCATTATGAATTTTCCACCGTTTTCTGTCCCAGGTGTGTTGATGGGGTCTTGTTTGTGGCGGGTTTTGTAGTGACCCATTTCTGACTGGTTTGACATTTTGATTTGTGTGGTGTATTTGATCCCCCAGAAGGGACCAGAAGAATGCAAATGTGTAGAAACCTTAGCTTACACTTCAATAAAATGGGTCTGCTATACATTTACGAAGTGTTGTTTGCATGTACAGTGTCTGCTGGTTTTTCATGAGAAATGAGGTAGTTATAAAATGTATTTGAATCTATTTAGTTTAATTGTTTTATGCTTTACAACTAGCAACAATACAGCCAAAGATCGTTTTGCCTTGGAGCCCTAACACATAATGTGTTACAATTTATTTAATTCAGAGTCACTCTCCAAAATTCATTTTTATTACATATTTTCCCTTTTCTTGACTTATTTAGTTTCATTTAAATTAGACTTGAATGCTGGCACAGAGCTATGGGAAGCAAGTACTAGTCTTTTATAGTATTTTTTTTATTTTTTTTGTCATTAAGAAGTTATCCGTTAATTTTATTCAATCAGAAAACTCGACCCGAGGCACATATAACACTTTTGCAAGAATTGTTTGTCCAATTTAGTTGTGTATGTCAGGAATTTGTATCCTGATGGCTTTTTTAGAGTTCAGTAATGTTTAACTTTCTGCAGCATAGTCTGTTGAGCATTTTAGTTTGGGCTCAACTTAAAGTCATAAGAATACTTAAGATGGTTTAAAATAAGCTCTAAAAAACAACAACTGCTTTGCTTCCTTTGAAGAACCGGGGTTCCCAATGTCTTGAAAAACCTGGATCTGAGGCAGAAAAGTCATGTAAATTCTTCTAATTCCATGGGCATTTTAATATATTTTATGAATATACATTTTCTAGTTTTTAGAAATTGTGAGTAAAACAATTTTTTAAAAACCCTTATCCAGTAAATCACAAAAAACTGAAAGAGCCATGACATTTATGCCAAATAATGTATACCAAATTTTGTTAGAGAGTAAACAAAGTTGATAATGGGCATCTTTTGATTCTGTGAATGCTTTGAGTCAGTCTGACCACTTCTGACAGAATCAGAAAGGAGAAAATTGTGTGGTTTTGGTATCTTGAGAGTTTGGATTGAATTGTAAGTGGTCAATCTATCCTCTGTATCAACTGTCCACTCTGCTGAACACAAGGCATGTAATGACTCAGGTCTCTGAAGAGAGCTCAATCCGTGGTTTAGTTTGTATCTCCTTAAACAGAAGATCATTTCCCTTTCTTGGGGGGGATGTCCTTTTATTCTTCTATTAGAAAGCAATTCTCAGGATTAAAGTATACTCCAACTGTATTGTTCCCCACCTGGAATCTATATAAACCATCAAATCCCAAATTTCCAGTTTCTCCAGAGGTTTGATTACTATACCTGTGAGTTTAAAGCCAACTACTATGAATACTCTTTTTTTTTTTTTTTTTTTTTTTTTTTTTTATGGCCTGTGTTTGGATGATTTTCTTTATGCGAAGAGTTGTGCAAAATTCAATTGGTTGTTCTCAACAGTATCATTACTGGAAGGGAAAATTAGTTTTTTCAGCAGAGAGGAAAAATCTTGTAAAATATTAACTTGGAGAACACATTGTAAACCATTTTAAATTAGATTGTTTTGGCTAACCCTCAGTAATGTTTGTTTACGTACATCAAAATTGTCCTGAGGAAGCCACTGAATCTTGAGAAAGCTTAATCACTCAGCCCTGCTCAATTTGCCAAAAAGTGTTGCGGTTTTTGCTTATGTGCTGTTTGGGACAGCATGAACAGAGACCATTGTCTCTGAGTCAAGTCTTTTTTTCCAGTGTGTTAAAGTCTTTATGTCCGAGAGTTGACATGAGGGATCTGAAAGGGTTGGTCCCCCCCCCAAAAAAAGTCATAATTTACTCACCCTAATGTCATTCCAAACCCATAAGACTTTCGTTCATCTTCAAAACACAAATGAAGATATTTTTAATGAAATCTGAGAGATTTCTGTCCCTCCATTGACAGCTATGCGACTACCACTTTGACGCTTTAAAAAGTTCATAAAGAGAGAAAACTAATCCATATGAATTGAGCGATTTAGTCCAAATATTTTGAAATGACTCAATCGCTTTATATTAGGAACAGATTGAATTTAGGCTTTTATTCACATATAAACATTGATCGGAGAACATAAACAGAAGCTCAACTGTACTTGCTTGATGCGTGAGAACAAACCTCATTGGTTCTTGCAGAAGCTCAAACATGCAAGAACATCTGTTTACTATAGCTGACATGTGAGTTGATGAATGTTTATATGTGAATAAAAGCATGAATTCAGATTGGTGTCTCTCTAGAAAATTTGGACTAAACTGCTCAATTTATATGGATTACTTTTATTATCACTTTATGAACGTTTTGAAGCTTCAAAGTAGTAGTTGCGTAGACTGTCAATGGAGGGACAGAAACCTCTCAGATTTCATTAAAATACCTTTATTTGTGTTTCCAAGATGAACGAAAGTCTTATGAGTTTGGAACGACATGAGGGTGAATAAATTGGGTGACAGAATTTCCATTTTTGAGTGAACTAAACCGTTAAAGGTGCCCTAGAACTTTTTTTTAAAATATGTAATATAAGTCTAAGGTGTCCCCTGAATGTGTCTGTGAAGTTTCAGCTCAAAATACCCCATTGATTTTTTTTTAAATTCATTTTTTTAACTACCTATTTTGGGTCATAATTAGAAATGAGCCGATTCAGGGTGTGTGGCCCTTTAAATCTCGTGCTCCATGCCCCAAGAGCTCGCACTTGCCTTAAACAACATAAAAAAACGTTCACACAGCTAATATAACCCTCATAATGGATTTTTACAAAGTGTTCGTCATGCAGCATGTATAATCGCTGTTTATTTTGATGTTTACATTGATTCTGAATAAATTTGAGGCTGTGCTCTGTGGCTAACGGCTAATGCTACACTGTTGGAGAGATTAATAAAGAATGAAGTTGTTTATGCATTATACAAGACTGCAAGTGTTTAAAAATGAAAATAGCGAAGGCTCTTGTATCCGTGAATACAGTAAGAAACTATGGTAACTTTAACCACATTCAGCAGTACATTAGCAACATGCTAACGAAACATTTAGAAAGACCATTTACAAATATCACTAAAAATATCATGATATCATGGATCATGTCAGTTATTATTGCTCCATCTGCCATTTTTTGCTATTGTCCTTTTTTGCTTACCTAGTCTATTGATTCAGCACAGCTCCAGACGTTCTGCCCTTGTCTAATGCCTTTCATAATGTTGGGAACATGGGCTGGCATATGCAAATATTGGGGGCGTACACCCCAACTGTTACGTAACAGTCGGTGTTATGTTGAGATTCGCCTGTTCTTCAGAGGTCTTTTAAAAAAATGTGATTTATATAAGGAGGAGGAAACAATGGAGTTTGAGACTCACTGTATGTCTTTTCCATGTACTGAACTCTTGTTATTTAACTATGGTAAGGTAAATTCAATTTTTAATCTAGGGCACCTTTAAAGGATTTGTTTGGTGGTGTCGTTCATGTGGCTACGAAATGGTTAAATCAAGAATCAGTGTTTTTTATGGGAAAATGGCTTCGGGATTCCAAAAGTAATTCAGCATATCTCGACAAGGCCGGATATCTCTTTCCCTCTCGTTCTGTCCCTGTCGATGCACTAACCCGGCGGCTGTCTAAACGCATCTTCCTGTCACCTGATTTCCCTCCTGTCCTTGGCCTCTGCTAATACCTCTGTCCTTCGGCCATGCAAGGTAAAGTGACATGTGACCTGTTTGCTTACAGTAGCACAGAGTTGCCAGAGTAGCGTCAGCTGCAATGTGGTACTCACCGACTCCCAGGGCTCTTTTACCTCCCCCTGCTACCCCAATGACTACCCACCCAGTCAGGCCTGCAAGTGGACCATACAGGCCCCGGCCGGCTTTATAGTGCAGATCACCTTCCTAGATTTTGAGCTTGAGGAAGCACACGGCTGCATCTATGACCGCATCGTCATCAGCACTGGCACGAGTGATGCCAAATTTTGCGGCTTAACACCCAATGGACTAACTCTCAACTCCAGTGGCAATGTGATGGAGGTTTCCTTTAACTCAGACTTTAGTGTCCAAAAGAAAGGCTTCCATATCAGTTACAAGCAAGGTATGTTTATTACATGGCGAGCTCTGCACAGCATGTTTATTTATCTGTTGTTTTATTATAAGATATTTGTTTATAATTAATGATAATTTAAATGATTAATATTTAATATTTTTGTAATAATTTATAATTAAAATACTCTTTTTGTTAATTAAGTTGTATTTATTTATGCTTTGTGTCCTGTTATGGTTTATGGAATGCTGTTAATTATGTTTTGCTATGGTTTTGTGGCTTCAAAAAAAAAAAAAATCCAGATAATCATTCCAGACAAGCTTGACAGCTGGAGCACAATGTTTTAATGTAGTGAATAAACATCAGACTTCATAGACAGCAGCATTATCAAGATTACATTGCTAAACTCTACCACTCTGTCTCATATCACAGCTGCTGCAGCATATTGCTTTGCCTTTCACTCTATCAGTATCATCTCATTGTGTTCTTATGACCACAGTCACAAACATTTAATCATATTAAATGATTTTTATTCAGCACTTCTCGCATCCTCTCAGTCTGAGTTTTCAGCCTTCAAAATCATTTTCTTAATCAAACCTTTTGTATTGTTTTTCAGGGGAAAGAACTTAAAAAATAAAAAATGTATTCATTTGATTGTGTAAGATGATAAGGCTTGTTTTCAGATAATATATATATATATATATATATATATATATATATATATATATATATATATATATATATATATATATATATATATATATATATATGATATATTAAATGCCCGTTGGCAAATGTTTTTTTTCCTTCTTCATAAACATATGGAAGCCTGTTTTCACCTCAGAGTTAATAGTAAAACGTGTACAGTACCATTCAAGATTTTTTAATGTTTTTGAAAGACGTTTCTTATGCTTACAAAGGCTGCATTTATTTGATGAAAAATGCAGTAGTATTGTGAAATATTATTGCAATTTATCATAACTCTTTTCTATTTTAATTAAAATAAAAAAACTCTTAAAATATAGTGATAGAACTAAAAGAACAAGTTATTTGATTTTTTTTTTGTTCACTTTTGTTTATTTTAATGCATGCTTGCTTAATAATAGAAATAATTTCTTTTTTAAATTTAAAATTAATATATATTTTAATGGGTTAGTTCACCCAAAAATTAAAATTATGTCATTTATTACTCACCCTCATGTCATTCCACACCCGTAGACCCTCGTTCATCTTTGGAACACAAATTAAGATATTTTTGATCAAATCCGATGGCTCAGTGAGGCCTCTATTGCCAGCAAGATAATTAACACTTTCAGATGCCCAGAAAGCTACTAAAGACATATTTAAAACAGTTTATGTGAGTACAGTGGTTCAACCTTAATGTTATAAAAAAAAAATAAAAAAAATAACGACTTTTCAACAATATCTAGTGATGGGTGATTTCAAAACACTGCTTCATGAAGCTTCAAAGCTTTACAAATCTTTTGTTTCGAATCAGTGGTTCAGAGCGTGTATCAAACTGCCAAAGTCATGTGAACTATTGCAATTTCGAAACAATTATGACATAATGAAGTCTCATTTACTGAAATCACGTGACTTTGGCAATCCGAACCACTGATTCAAAACAAAAGATTGGTAAAGCTTCGAAGCAGTGTTTTGAAATCACCCATCACTAGATATTGCTGAGAAGTCGTTATTTATTTATTTTTTTTGGCACACGAAGAGTGTTCTCGTCGCTTTATGATATTAAAGTTGCACCAATGTAACCACATAAACTGTTTTAAATATGTTTTTAGTAGCTTTCTGGGCATCTGAAAGTGTGAATTATCTTGCTGGCAATAGAGGCCTCACTGAGCCATCGGATTTCATCAAAAATATCTTAATTTGTGTTCCGAAGATGAACGAAGGTCTTACGGGTGTAGAACGACATGAGGGTGAGTAATTAATGACATAATTTTCATTTTTGGGTGAACTTACCCTTTAACGTGATTTTCTTTAGAATTTCTGAATTAAAGAAAGAGTTTGTGAAGTCGCACATTGTATTTATTTCAGCACAGAATCAATTCAGTTCATAGAGGGAGATAAATCTTTTTGTGGCAAAAACTAAAATAAAATTGATATCTATACACTTTTTTCTAGGTGTAGCTCATTATCCAGCAACAAGGGTGCCTGCATATATTGACAGGTAGAAGTTTGTTCTCTTGTTGCAATCAAATGGCACAAACTCCTCCAAAAGAAATAGCAACCAGCAAAAAATAACCTTTGCAATGAAGTCAGACAGCTGTGAAAATACCCATTAATACCCAGTAGCTTTTACAGAGTCTGTATTTTCTATTATCTTCCCAGTTTGAAAATGAAGCACCTTTGAGATTAAGCTCATTAATGTTTAGTGTTTCATCCTTCGATAACATTAGACATCTGGTTATTTCAGAAAGCATCACCAATGTAGAGCACAGGGATCTAATAGTACAAGAAGAGATATATTTTTCCATTCTGACTTGGTCATGGTTTTTATATTGAGCCGGCCAACAGACACAAACTTCAGCCAATTTAAATGAAATGTGTCAGCAAATAGGACTTAAAAGAGGTGTTTTAACATGGCCAAAAGAATATGACTGTCCAGTTTGGAAGAAGTTTAATATGCTTGTCTTAGAATGATTTCTTAATATAATGTTCCTGACAACCTTGGATGATTTCAGACATTAATGTTTCTCTTCTTTTCTCATGTGATGAAACGTATTATAAAACAGTTACTCTGAATTAGTTGATTCACATTTGAACGTAGATGATTTGAAGATCATAAAGTGGTTTGAATGAATGGTTTTCTACTCCACAATAACTAAGTACATGCAGTTGTGTCATATTTTAAGATCTAATGGTTTTTCACTCTTGCAGTGGCAGTGGCACTGAGGAGCCAGAAGGTCACAATGCCAAAGAGCAGCAAAAATATAGCGAGAGTGTCCAATTCAGTCTCCATTCCTGCTCTCACTGCGTTCACTGTGTGCTTTGAGATCGCCCGCACTACCCAGAAGAGCACAGAGACCATCTTTACCTTGTCTAATGCTGCTGGGACATCCATTTTGGCATTTGAAAAAACAACAAGAGGCATGGAGCTGTTCATAGGTGCTTCGTACTGTTCTGTAAACAACATACTCACTAGCTCAGATATCACATCCAGCATGACCCCCATCTGCCTCACCTGGACCAAGTCTTCTGGCCGTGTGGCAGTGTACTTTGGAGGCCGCTATCAAGCCAACACCTGCTCAACCTCTCAGGTTTACACCCTGCAGGGTGGGGATCTCCTCCAGCTTGCAGGAAAAGGGTCAAGCTCAGTCAGTGTGGATGATCAGAATTTGGATGGCTTCATTTATAATTTCCGATTGTGGGATTACGCCATGCTCCCCTCTGAGCTGTCTGCCCTCACCTGTGATGGTGTGGGTAATGTCATTGACTGGGATCATCGCTTCTGGACTATCCCGGGCAGTTACACGCAGACTGACAGCACACTCAGCTGCAGTGAGTATACTGTTTTAGCTATATTCTATGGATGCTGATTTATGATGGATTAATAATCAGGGGCCGGTTGCATAAACCACTTAGACTAGTCTTAAAAGTTAAGACACTAATGTTTTTCTTGAAGAGTGGTCATAACTTTTTAAAGTCTGTTACATAAAAAGGTAGATTGGTGTAATTTGAATTGGAAAAATAACATTGATTACCCCTTGGTTAACTGCAATTTGGTCAAACTAGTTCTTAAGACACAGTCTTAATATAGTGACTAAGTTTATGTAACTGGCCTCAGGAGGTATTGGTTTGTCCACCAGTACCATTTTCTCATAAATTAAATAATAATCTCATAAAACTTCAAAACAATATCAATATATAAATTTAAAACTTGCAGTCTGTAAGTTTTGCCTCTTTGTCGCCATCTCTGTTTAAAACCTGCAATTGCAGTTATTTGCAGAATTATCATCATTACTGTATGTGGGTTGTGCATCGGCACAGCTCCTCAGCGTGGATTAATCTAATGTTTTGAGGTGTATGTGTGGGCTGTAAGTCAATGCACCAGTGTGGATATTCACTGTACTTCGTAGTATATTACAGATAATACGTCTTAGAAATAATAATAAAAAAAAAAAGTTAATCTAAAGAAATTGTTCTTAACCTCAATAAGAAATTTAATGTTCCTGAGAACTCCTTCTCTTTGAAATACAAATCTTTTGTTAGTACAGTGTAATCCCACGTATCTGTAATCAGATGCACATTTAAAACTGGAATATAATCTAATTTCAGTCACTCCGCAATCCGAAGTCTTTTGTTTTTTACTACTGGTGATTCACCTGTTGTCAATGATGATTGTCGTTTTGAACTTTCTTGTTTTCAAGCCGCCATCAAACTGACAAGTTTAATTATTCCAGCTGCTGTAAGAGGCTACAAATGATCTGCCCCCTGCAGCATCCCCACATGCAATATAGTCTACTAGCCGGGATTCCTTTTTTTATGTATACAGATGTGACGTAATGACGCAAAGACAAATGCCGGCAAACTCATATTTCACCCAGAAACAGGCCCAAACCACTCAAATTCACAGAAAACATTACAAGGTTCTCAACTAACAATTTTTGGTTGGCAGAATGTTCCCAAAATGTTAGTTTTTGGTTTCCAGAACGTTATTCGAATGTTAATCTATCGTTCCCAGAATGTTAGTTTTTGGTTTATATAATTTGTTTTAATGTTCTCATAACGTTATTATAACATTTCCAGAACGTGAGTTTTTGGTTCCCAGAACGTTATTTTTTATGGTTTGTTTTTGGTTAGCCAGGAAAGTTTTCTTAACACAACAAGCATATGAATGCACCCAAAATTCATTAAAACAACATTAATTTGTGGTCAAAGACTTGTGCATGTTAATGTTGTTTTGTCATATGCACATAACCATGCAATCAATATCTAAGTGCTGATATTCATCTTGCATGGCCAAGTTTCTGCTGTATGTTTTTCATCCAGTATATCACACTGGAAACACTTTGGCATGCAAGGTGTAAATGCAGTCCAGGCAAAGGATTTCCAGACTTTCTGGATACAAATGGGTGTTAATGCCAGGTTTGAAGGGGCCTTAGTTTGACCATTCCCGGTGCATTTTCTGAAAAAATGCAGAAAGAGTCTTGAGAACCAATCTCATCCCACTACCCAAGACAGCACTTTTAAAGTCCTTCAAATGCCCTCTAACTCCCAGCGCAGAGGAATGAGCTTTGGGTGGAATAGCAAAGGCAGGCATGACTCACATGCATAACAAGCTTCACCAGGGACTGCTTTCTTCCACTTAGTTTGGTTCCTGAAACTCTAGATGCCCAGCAGAGCTTGGGTCAGCAGCTCATGGAAAAAAGTGTCGCTTTAAACTATGGTGCCTCAGGTCAAAAGCATTAACTCACTAACTTTCTGTTCTTTACGAAAGATAAAGCCATATGTCTTGTGTGAACATTTGGTCTGTGTTAGTCTTGGAAGTATTTTCTTCGGATAACCTGTTGAATCGCCTATATAGAGATCCCTGTCAGGAGCATGTAAGAACAGAGAGAACACTGATTCCTCTTCAGAGTTCCTTTAGATAACAGATCATATGCAAATCATTAGCAACACAATGTCTTTTTATGTTAATATACAGTGTGCTTCAAAGGTCTGAGTCCATGTGAAAATGCTTGTTTTTTTCATTACCAATTTTTTTTTAGCATAACAATTTGAGTGAAAAGTTGTATTGAAAAATAAGCATGTCCCCCTTTTGCTCTGTATAAAAACTTGAAGATCAGCATGATTTGAGAATGATGATCTTGATTAAAAATTTGCTCTTTTTTTAAGCAATTTTTTAAAACTATGGTGAACAATCTTAAATACTTCTTTATTTTTTTTTTTTTTGTTTGTTTGTTTGTTTTGATAATCTATATGGTTCACAATTTAAACTGAATTTTGAATCCAAGATTTTCAATGTGGACATATCATGTTTTCATGTTTATTGTATGCAACTTATACCACTATGCCATTTCACTTGAATTGAATGAACTGCTTATGCTAACTGTAGTTTGGAAAAGCAACTAATTTCTCGTCTTTTTTTGCAGTCTGTTTCCCAAATTGCATTCACTTAACAGCTTCAACTAGTGGTGAGTGTACTGCTAACATGCCTAATATATGTGTCATTTGCTTGCTTTTAACTGTGAATGTCAACGCTTCAACGTTTTTCTGTACCTGAAGATGTTTTTTGCTATTAACTGTCATGTCATTCCAAACTGCCATGACTTTCTGTGGCTACTTTGCTTTGAAGAGCGCAAAAGGTGAATTTTGAATAAGGCTGTGAACTGAACTGAGACTGAAGCCTCAAACTTCATAAAGGACGCAAATGCTCCATAAGAATTATCATAAAAGCAGTCCATATGATTCAAATTCACAGTTCAGGTAAAGTCAGTATGTTAAGCTTTGTGTGATTAATAGTCCACTTTTTTAAGTTATAGCCCATTTTTGGCCTTTTATGCCTCTATTTGATAGGATGGTGTAGATGAGTCAGGAAGCAATGGGGACTTGTAACCCGAAATTCGTGGTTTCGAATCTCGGTACCGGCAGGAAAAGTAAGTGGGGGGAGTGAATGAACAGAGCTCTCTTCCACTCTCATTACCCACAACTGAGGTGCCCTTGAGTAAGTCACCTAACCGCCAATCGCTCCCTGGGCGCCGCAGCAAAAACGTCTTCCCACTGTTCCGGGTGTGTGTTCACGGCGTGTGTGTGCACTTGGATGGGTGAAATGCAGAGCACAAATTCCAAGTATGGGACGCTTGAAGCACAGATGCGCCATATGTCAGAGTGCTGCCCACAAGTCTGTTGTTCTGATGAATAGTCCAAATTTTAAGTCTTTTTTTTTTACTGATAATCATCTCCTCCAGTGAGCTGTTAACTGTTTTGACTGGATTAAAGGCCCGTTCACACCAAGAGCGATAATAAGAACGATAACTTCCACACAATGAACAGTAATGGTCTGTTTATTATAAACTCGTGCGCTGCGGTTTCAAAGTGCATACAACATGTTTTTGCTGTTCTTGTTGCATTTACACAGCTTTAACCAGCAGATGTCCTCAGCATGTCCATTGAGCGAATAGCTAGTGTAATCGATCTAATCTAACAAATCTAATATACAAATCTAATAATATCTAATCTAACAAAGTCAATATAGTGGAATACAAACAACGCCTAGTCTTTTTCACTGCAAATTCAAAGGAAGCAAGACAATGTTGTCGAAACTAGCGCTGGATACCTGAGGTAATTTTATTTTACACTGTTTACTGCCATATTAAATGTGCGAGCCCTTAAATTAGAATGGATTCTGATTGGCTGTCAGTGTTTTTATCGTTCAACAGCTGGGGAAAAAAAATGATCCCAACGATATTGTTTCTATATAGTTACAGTTATCGTTATAGCTGTGGTGTGAAAGCCTTTTCTTTTATATTTAGAATGATTTTTAGAACTATATCTTTATCATTATCTTCATAGTTATCGTTCTTGGTGTGAACAGGCCTTTAGTCACTAGGTTGAACTTAAGTCATGTTTGGAATGACTGAGGTGTCAATGAAAATGTAAATTTTGGTAGGCCTGTTCCAGTCCAGCTTTGCTTTTAGCTAGCATTTCTTGACCTTGACAGGAGCAGCGTAAGACCCCCTTAGCAAACTGCAGACAGTTAGACGCTGGAGCCTATGACACATAACTATTTCCTTTGCTCAGTTACAACCAGCTGTGCTTGTGATGTTGGCATGAAGTCAAGAGGCCCGTGAAGTTGAGCCCAGAGCAAAACTAATGCTGTCACTAATAAGCATGCTTTTAAGATGCTACCCTCCCCTCTCTTTCCATTGGGTACTCATGTGGTTCCCTCTCATCCTTTGACAAGACCAGTGGGGGACGGCGATCCCACCTTGCATGGAAACGCACTGGAGGAGCCCATCCTTAGAACAGCTCTGTGTTTTTTTCCCTCAACCTGCCTTTTAACGCAGAACTTCAAGATGATCAGAGACTCAGTGCTATAATGCTAGACAGCCGCCGCAATGTGACGTCTCTGTTAATATATTTAAGAGCTCTTAAAGTTATCCTGCTACTTCATTCCTATGAGGTGCTATGGATTAGTTCTTCTGTATAGTTTGACACCTGAATCAAATCATTTTGGAGTTTTTCCACGAATGACTTGTCCTCAAAGCTTAAGTCAGATTTATATTGTATTTGAAAATGTCAAAATATTAAAGCCTTCAAAATTTTGGTCTGTGCAAATGGTTTATTGACTGAGCTTTTGGTCAGTGCCGTATGCTCAGATATGCTCTGATGAGGATCGCATTGACTAAAGCTTAACCAATAGATTTGCATTGCAAGTTGAGTTTTTCCTTTTGCAGATTGCTTGGCTTTTAAATTATGTTTAAGATTTGGTGTCGCTTCATGCATTCAAGCATGTTGTTTAGACTGTCAGAAACTAGCAGATAAATTGGAAAGATCTGAAAAGCAAGATACAATTTGGTATTTCACACATCCCTAATGGATTTGTGTTGAGAAAAGGTGGCACTCCTGGGCCTGGATCAAACCAGCCAGTAGAACATTTCTGTCATTCAACTGTGGCGAATTATTAAATTCCACCTCTGAGTCGCTGATGTTGAAGTTTCAGCTTGGACATTTTGAGGTCACATTCCATTGTCAAAGCCCACAGGAGTGCTGTGAAATCTATGACACTTTTTCAATCCAATTTTTGTCCTAAGTTAGACTTGAAATTCTATTTATGGACGTATTTTTGACAGTGTTTTAAGTCTGCCCACTCGATTCATTTTTTATATATTTTTGTGTCTTTGTACAGTATGTCAGTAGATTTTATATATATTATAGATATTTTTATAAATTTAGTTTTAGATTCACTTGAGAATTTTGTTTGTTTTTCAAACATGTATTTATTTATAAAATGTCAAATGTTCATTTTCAAATCTTTCATAGGCACTGCCATAGCAACTCTTTCCCCGGAAACCCCAGGTTGTGCCTCCCCCGGACTTGGCTGCCCAGGTAGGAAGAGAAATATCCTTATTAACTTTTAATGCTGAACACATTCTTCAAAACATGTATTTTCTCCCTGGATAATTAGTTGACCCCTTATAAACAGTTCTCATCAAAGACTACCTTTTTTATTGCATCTATACAACTTTGCTAATTAAAAATATTTATTTGTCTCTTATTGATTTCATTTATTATTTTTTACAAACTAATGTATTAAAACAAAAACGTTCCTGAAAAATGAAATATAATACTTAATTTGCAAGACCTTTAGTTTTGTGTAAGCATGTCAAACAAAAACAGCTTGCCTTCCGCTCATTAAGACTCCCCTAAACTGAACCGGTGGCCAATAAATGTCCATCATCAGGAGGGAGCCATGAGAATCCTCTGGCTTAATGTTCTCAAGTAATTTCCATTAAAGGTCATTGTCCTATTTTAACCATTTTGCTTCTTTCCCACTGGTCTACTAAAATTTCTTTGCATCATATTTATTCCCATGTAGTACAAAAATGGCACATTCATGCCTGGAGATTGTAGTCTTCCTTCAATAAAGTTAGTCTTCTAGGTTTAGATATGTCTTGTTAACCTTTTCTTCTCATCATTGAACTATACTTCATCATAGTTTTTGTTGTTGTTTTGTTTTGGGTAGAAAATGACTAGTAACAGATAGAAAATTGTGAGGAAAACATAGGAACTAGCAGGAGAACATCTCCCTTTTCATCACATTGTTAGAATATGATAAAGGCAATGAAACTTTTAAGCTCTCATCATTGTGCTAGTTTTCAGGGGATGCTGAACTTAGCAAGGGCAAGTAAAAAAACTGTTAAATATATTTAGAAAATGTCAGATCATTCATTTCTGGTTAATCTTTTTTTTTTCTTCCCCATATTCATCTCACGCTATGCTTGTGATTCACACAACTGTTCATTTGCTCCACAAGTTGTTCTTGCTTTTTTGGTTTCATTCTAACCTCCATTTAATGCCACTGTGCCCTTCTTCCATCCCTGCCACCAGCAACATTAACTGTTACCACCGCACCCATTGCCACCACTAACATGATTCCTATTAATGCAACAACCCACGGTAAGCATTCACCTCTGCCTTCTCATCATTTTATCCCTGTGTTCCTTTTGTTTCATGAGGGTAATGTCTTTTGCCTAATGCAGAGCAGGTGGTGGTCAACTCATTTGCTCATCCTTATTAGCTGCAAAAGTAATGTTCCATTTAGAAATAGAGGATGTTTTATTAATTCCAGCGGAATTGTTCCAGAATATTTAATGACTTTTAAAATGTTTGAAAGTAGATTTGAAATGATGCCAAAGAGAATGGTTGCTTTATATGGCACATAATGTTTTTTATTTAATCCTGCAGGATTGTTTTAAAGTAAATCTGTCTGGTTGAAATGTTAATATCTGTCACATCATTGTAGTTGACAGGTGATTTAAAAGTTTGTAAGCAGTATTAATTCCTGTTCAAATGTACTTTATTCCCTCTCTTTTCATCTTTTTTTCTTTTGTTCTAGCTTCAAATAATGTAGTAACAATTCAGTTGATTTTCTTCATTTAAATATATGCCAATATATGCCCACAAATGACAATTTTGTCATCATTTATTCATCCATATAATGTTTAAATGATGATAGAAATGTTGGCCTAAGGCATCTATCAAATAATTCTTTTTTTTTTTTAACCACATATTCCAAGTTAAATATATATCTACATTTTTAAATTTATGTTATGAAGCGAATGACCCAGTAGATTTATTCGTTATTGAACTTTAAATATGGATGCATGTCAGTAGAGCTCATTATCTCTCTATTTTCTTCTTTAGCAATTACTACTACTCTTTTATACACAACTACTTCTAGCATGCCTCTAACCACAACTTCTGGTAAGCAAATATCTAGGTTTCCTATTGTTTTATATTCTGTTTAATGAGGTATGATAAATATCTTCACTAATACATGTGCATGGCTCTGCCTCTTTATACCAACACTAGTTCTACTCACACCCACCACTAGTGCTAAAACAACAACTACAACTACTGGTAAGCTAACAGTTACTGAATCACAGATTTCTTTTCATTTTCATTTTAGCTTTTCAGCCATTAATATACATTTATGCTGTTTCATATTGCCATACTAACCAAACTTTCAACATTGTCATGTCTATGTGTGCCATCATTAGTACCAACTACATCACCTTTAATCCAATCTAACCCACCACTCATCAACCCTGGTAAGATATCACTTCTGCAAAAGATATATGATCAAATACCAATTTTATTACCGCAGATGTTTAATATTGCCTACGATCTGCTTTTAGATCTATTTGATTGTATTTGCCAATATGTTTCTAATTATTCCTGGTTAACAGATTTACCTTTATTTAATATACTGTAAGACTAGATATATGTAAAAAAAAAAAAAAAAACTTCTCAATTAATGTGCTGTTTCTATTTTTATAGTTTTTTTTGTTTTTTTATTGGATAAAGTAATGACACAAGTTTTGGCTAATACCTTTAACTGCAAGACATTAAAAATAAACAAAAATGACCAATCAGTATAAAGAATATGCATGTCAGTATAAGGACCCTTGTCTATTTATTCATTTACCTAAAGCATTCATCAGTCACTTAATCCATTCCTTCATCTGCAGCTGCTGCTACTAACTTACCTCTGTCCAACAGCAAAACCAATGGTAAGCCAAACCTGTTATCTTACATCATACATGGCTTGCTTGTGCTTACCAGGGGATGTCACTGCTAAACTTTCATTTGTATGGGCAAAATGGGAGAGGCTAGCTTGTCTAAATAGAAACGGGAATTAAAAGATTGGTTTATTGCTCTGAAAATTTTCTGGGTGCGGATGAAAGGCTTCATACCTCTTATTTTTTATGTATTGATCTAATATTACCTTAATTATCTACTAGAATGTTAAAAAAAGTAAATAAATATAAATATATACATTTGGATGAATAAACACCTTTGTAACTCCATTTTGTCAAGTGTCTGCTGTGTTTAGCTTAGCTTAAATCTGTGATTTTTTTTTTCTACTTCCTGTATGGATCTATCAAAATCTTGAAAGATTTTTTTTTTTTTTTTTTTTTTTCTCAGGTCATAGAATTATTTAAACACTTATCTTCCCTCTTCTCTTTCATGGCATATTCTTAAATTCCCTAAATGTGTTCAGCTAAAACCTTTCCTGGCAGCCATTACAGTTCCCTACTGTTCTCTTGCTCTTTAGCAAAGCTACATATTCAAAATACATTTCAACTACTATTCTTTAACATTCTGCGTAGCACCCTGTGTACTTTAATATAATCCATTTTATACTTGTTAGTCCCTTATATTAACTGTCAGGCCATTTAGAACTAATTATTGGTTTATTTGTGATGCTAATACTATCTTTCTAGCATTCCTTCTGTGCTAATATTAGCATTGCCTTCCTGACAATTTTCATTTTGATTTCTGTACAGTCCTCATTTAGGTATTGACCCCTGGATTATGTGCTTTATTTGTTTTAAACAGTCCTTATGCTAATCTCTATAATGGGATTTTTTTCAGAATGTTTTCCAGTATATTGTTTTGTTCTGTTATATGGTGTACATGGTGATCTGCAAAGATAAATAATAGCCTGCTCTGACCTCTTCATTTTTACCAATTCCTGGATCCCCTGCTAAATAATTGGAGCAGAAAAAGAGAGGGCTGCATTTTTGTGGTCACTACTGCGGTTTACTCCTCGCGCTGAGACTCCGTCCACTAGCTCTCCCCCTGCTAGGCCTCTTGTTGCTCCTGCTCCCCGGGGCCCCAAAACATCACTCGGCTTCATCTCCACACCCCTCATCTGGCCCGTGAGGAAGAAAGTTGAGACTGCCGTCACTCGGCCACACAAACGTCCCGTCATCCATCTGACCAAGCCGCCTGCACAACCGACAATAAGCATGACGAATGAATCCCACTGGCTCAAAACATCCACTATGGCCTCTGTTGCCGAGAAAACAGACTCTACAAGCATGAGGCCAGCCTATTCCCAGGTGAAGCCTCCATGGCAACCAGATGCTCACAATCAGAGTGAAGATTTTGAGTCTTTCCAGGTGGCGTCACTCAGTAATCGTAAGAATAAGCCGCTAGCTCCCCAACTGGTCCTGAGCGATAGTGACAAGAACAGCACAGAGATACTTGATTACCCATCGGGCTTTGGTCCAGAGGCGTTTTTTTACGACATTGACCTGGATGATGATGTCTTCAGCCTGTTTGACTTTGATTCCACCTACTCCCTGGATGAAAGCTTGGCCACTGCCATCCCCCATAACATGTCTTTCTTAGAAATAGAAAGTGTGCCTACTGTCAACACCACAACTTTTGGACCTGTGAGACAGGCTGTTAGCAAACACGAACATTTACACAGTCAGTCAGACCTTAGTTTACCCTGGACTATGTCAGAGTTGGCACAGGTCTCAGAGCAGCTCGAGACAGACAGAAACTGGACACTTATCCCTTCTCCCGTCATGAGTCCGGGAGGAACAGGTGTGCAAATGATCCATCCTGAGCTCAAGAGTCTCTCTGGCCAAACAGCAGCATGGCCAGAGTGGTCGCCCACACACCTTGTGGATATAAAGCTAACAAGCACCGTGCCCTGGGGCCTCGCTGAGGCAACTGCCACCAAGGACACTTTTAAAGATGTTCAACACGGTCAGAAAAAGTCCACCATCGTGCCCACAACAGTTACAGATGACCAGATAGAAACTTTAGCAGAGGGTTATGCCAGGACAAGCCTGACAGAACATGAGTATAGTCTTACCGATACCACCCCTTCCTTTTCTTCATCAACCTCCCAATTGAGCTCTTTCGACTATCTCCCTGATCAAACTATTTTACTCGTAGCGCCTTTGGCAGCGAGCCCTCTCGCTCCGCAAGGCAGCTATCCCCTCACAACAGAGACACTTGTTATCTCCTCTCTCTCTCCCTCTTTTAGTGTCGAGCCGGTGAGTGGACTGCTTATGGATTCAACCCGCAGCGTTGCCACTCTTATTGAGCCTCTGAGTTCATTGCCTACTGCAGGGGTTCAAAGTGACTCTTTAATGACAGAGGCCATCAGACCAAGTCTGTTGTCTTCTTCGCCGCACACTGATGTGTTCCCATCTCTGACACCTGGCTCAGCCCAAAGTCTCTTTATCTCTGATGCCAAAAACAACACTGACCTGGTTTTACCCTCAATGAACAATCGGTTTATCCTCTCTGAAAACCCGCAAACTGTTGACTCCAGTCAATTCCCAACTTCCAGAGTTCTCACTTTGTATCCAGGCATCGAAAGTGGCATTTCTACATCAATAGTGGGCGGCGGGTCCCATTTAGATTCACCTTTGGTGCTGGAGCCGTCACGTGTAAACAGATTGCCAGAGACCCTTTTCAGAGGCTTAAGCAGGCAAGGCGATGTTAATCCTTCAGAGGCTGATCTGAGGGACTTGTCGCATATGCCTCATATTTCTGTCAGCGCTAGTTCAGAATTACCATACGGTTCTGTGGTGGCCCTGACAGATGAATGGAGAGGTTCTCAGTCTTCACCCCTTAATTCAGACTCTCATATGAAAGTGGAAATGCTAGATATATCACCCACATTCAATTTGCCCTCCCAAAACATTTTAGAATCTGGCTCAGAACATGGCATGGTCACTACGACGTGGTTGGGCTATTCCGGGGAGAGCTCCCAAATTTCATCATCTGAAATATTTCCCTCCCTTTTGTTCAATTTGATAAGTAAGAATGAACCAGATGAGGCCTCACCTTATGAAACCAAATTCACATATCAATCAGAGACAATGGACATTTCTAACTTCATAAAGCCTGCTGATGTCCTTGCTTCTCAGTCTGAAGGAGAGATTTATCAGGATGGATTTGTCATTTCTGGTGCATATAGTAGAATAAGCAGTCCAACCCGCACATATGTTGAAGCCACCACTACCACATGGTCTCTCAATACAACTTCTTCTCTAAATATATCAGAAGTCTCTAAGTCATTTAACCAAAACAGCACACATGACTCTACTGATCAACATAGTAACTTGACAAACATGACCAGTGAGCAGATTGTGAGTCATTCAAACACCATTTTAGCCTATGAATTGTTTAGAACAGATATACACACATTTGAATCATTGTCAGTGAACTTGCCACACACTCCCCCTCCTTTGCAAATGACTATGACTTATGCAGATCTGTCATCTCGTACCCGACCAAACCCTGCTTTTCATCAATTCTCCACCTTTACAAGCATCATGCCATCAGAACTTGAAAGGAGTGCTTCCATTCCAGTCCTTCAACCCTCCAAATCAATGGACATCTCAAGCAGTTACAGTCAAGACCTGCTGGACACTAAACATGTCCACTCCTCAACAACAAAGCAGCCATTTTGGGCCAAGAATGAATCAGCAAACCCCTCCAGCCACAACCACAATGTGCTCGTTGTTCAGTCCGCCACCACAGATAGCGAGACGCATCCGTCTCCGGCTATTGACGACCAGTCTTTTGTCCCCTCAAATGGCACAGTCGACACCCCGACCAAAGGAGTCAGCGCAGGTTTTGGCTCTGTGCACACTGGTGCCACCAATGGAACTACTACAGAACTGGCCCCATGTCCATGTAAAGCTCCCTTTCATATTACATGTCTGTGTGGACTTTCAACCGGGAACAGTATGTTTTCCAATAACAATCTAGAACTTAGAAAGAAAGATAGCTTCTTTTATTGCTGAATCCTGACTTTCTGAGCAAGTGATCGTAGAATGATGGGTTGTTCAATTGAGGGGGGAAAAAATCACTCTGTCTTCTCAGTGTGCAAATTTTTGTTTTTGATTCCATGTGATTTACTAGAAGTAGTAAGATATTAACCATAGCCAGTTCTGATAATCATTGAGTTTCAGTTCTCTTCGTATACTGGCTGTTATTCGCTCACTCAAATTGAGTGCATAGGTCTCTTGTAATTATCCAGATTTGTATTATTCTTCCTTCTTAGGAGACTACCTGAAGTTTTTTTATTTTTTACATTGAACAGTTCAGCTTTACTTTCAAGAAGAATTTGCACTCTGATGATTTTACGAGAGAAGTGTGCTATCTTAGAAAGCTCTCTCACATTTTCAATTTGTGGAAATAATTATTTATTTAATTTTTATTATATCTGGAGTCTCCTAAGAAAGTTTTGGCATGGTGTAGTTATGCATTATAAAGTAGTCCAGCACTAACAACTCAAGATACATGAGAGCCATCTTGTGATAGAAGTGCAGCATAGCAGTAGATCAAAAAAAAACTTGGCATGACGAACAAGGATTTTCTTTTACTGTCAAATCATCTATATTGAATTTGTTTTTACAACACTTTAGATAGATTTGATTTAAAAAGTCAAAGAGACCAAATTTGTTTCAAAATTGTTAATTACCAAGATTTTTTTGAGTACTGCTAAGCAACACAGGAGAAAAGTGAATTAATAAATTGTGTTTTGATTGATAAAAAATACTGTATTCTCCTTTTACAGAGGAAATTTTCTACAGAATATCCCTTGTGGTTATTGATGAACAAGCAAACACCCCCAGGGATGTTAAGATGATGATATCTCAATGGGTATATCTATATTTTTTTGTTTCACTGTCAAATTCATTTTAAGTCTCTATTAATAGATATTTATGAATTCTGAAATTGCACCGATATAACACGTTTTCTTCTTCTGCATTAGCTCTCAATTATATCGCTTTCTGAACATGTTGCTGCTTACTAATCCATTTCTGTGATTTTTACAGCTTAATCAAACGTTTCAGAACTGGATCTACAGAGTTTATGTTAATAGTGTCAGGTAGGGTTCTTTTTTTAATTGAAAATGAACTTCTCTTTCTTTTATCTAATGATGACTGTTAGCGATCTTGCTCTCATCCCCTTTTCAGTCTCCAACCTGACACTGTTCTCTCAAGGGCCGCAACGATTCGGTAAAACAACAGTTCATATCTATTTTTTATCTATTTTTACTAATGTAATGGTAAACATGTTTTACAATGTTTTGTTTTCAGTATTTTTGATGTCTAAAAAAACGTTGTGGTGTTACATTCTACTTAGACAAACCTACATGGCCCTGCTGGTGTATAAGAATACCACTGATGCAAGTCTGACCGAGGCAGAGATTGAGAACAGGCTGAGAAGTGCCCCTGTAATTGGAAATGGCTTAATATTGGACAGTGTGTCTGTGAATTTAATGGGTATGGCATGATCCACAGTGTTCAATAATTCAGTAGCCTTTGCATTTGCATGTTGTTTAAAAAAACATGATTATTAAGATCTCCTCCTGAAATATGGCTGATATGGTATTCATCTTGAACCTACACGATAACTAGCGACGTGGAGGTAGCATCACGCCACAGCAAACGTTTGTAGTTATCAAAGCCGTAATATCATTTTAAACATTTTCATGTCTTAGGAGTAAATCCTTTTAATGAGAAAAAAGTACTGAGTGCACCTTTAAGGAAGCACATAGCCTGGAAAATTTCAGAACATGTGGCTCTTCTTTAAAGAAAGGTTTGTAATTGAATCCTTTTAATCCTGTCCCTGTTTGATTGCTTTGCCTTAGAAAACTGCCAGCCAGAGGAGTTCCCATTCCACTACAGATGGCCAGAGAGCAGACCCACAGTCACCCAGTACATCCCCTGTTTCCCTTACAAAGAGCAAAACGCATCCAGGACTTGGTGAGTAGACACTTATACCTTCTGATCTAGATGCAAATAGGAATAAACTACTAATTGAAGCAGTAATCATGTTTTAGCAAGTCAATTAAATAATTTGCATTTGTTTTTTCTGCTCTTTAGCATGATTAGCCAGTATAATTACACATCATTTTGGGCTCTCCCTGACCGTGGAAACTGCACTAATATAACAAGCATTTCAGTTTCACAAGGTAGGTTCTGATCCACACTGCACGCATTACTCTGAAATCAAAACTAGCTTTAATAACTCTTACTTTCAATTCAACAGAGAATGCAATGGAAGTGGCCGTGCAGCTCGCTGACATCACTAATAATGAGCTCTCTAAGGAGGAGGTGGCACAGATTGTCTCTAAGTTGAAAGAACTTGTGAACATAGCCAAAATCAACGCCACCCTGGCCAGTGCTGTGGTCACTATCATCTCCAATGTCATGGTCAGCTCAGATGACGCTCAAAAGGACTCCTCAGAGACGTATGTGTTCTTACATACACTGTAAAAAATTTAAGTTAAGTTAACTAATTGCATGATTTTTTTTTTTTGTAGATAAACACATTTGATTAAAGGGTTAGTTCACCCAAAAATTTAATTTCTATCATTAGGTACTTAGGCCTTTGTTTATTTTCGGAACACAGATTAAAGGGATAGTTCACCCATAAATGAAAATTTGATGTTTATCTGCTTACCCCCAGTGCATCCAAGATGTAGGTGACTTTTTTTCTTCAGTCGAACACAAATTATGATTTTTAACTCCAACCGTTGCCCTCTGTCATTCAAATAATAGCAGTGGATGGGAACTTCAACTATAACAGTAAATAAAACTTGCTTAGACAAATCAAAATTAAACCCTGCGGCTCGTGACGACACATTAATGTCCTAAGACACGAAACGATCTGTTTGTGCGAGAAACCGAACATTATTTATATAATTTTTACCTCTAATACACCACTATGTCCAACTTCGTTCAGCTTCCTGTTAGTGAGGTCAAAAAATGCGTTCTGGTGCCGGAAGTGATGTCTCGCCCATATACTTCAATGAGCGCAAGACATCACTTCCGTTGTCAGAGCGCGATCTGACCTCACTTGCTGGAAGCTGAACGAAGTTGGACATAGTGGTGTATTAGAGGTAAAAAATTGTATAAATAATGTTCGGTTTCTCGCACAAACCGATCGTTTCGTGTCTTACGACATCAATGTGCCGTCACGAGCCGCAGGGTTTAATTTGGATTTGTCTATGGACGTTTTTTCGACTCTTATTGTTCAAGTTCCCAATCACTGCTATTATTTGACTGACAGAGGGCAGCGGTTGCAGTTAGAAATCATACTTTGCGTTCGACTGAAGAAAAAAAGTCATCTACATCTTGGATGCCCTGGGGGTAAGCAGATAAACATCAAATTTTCATTTTTGGGTGAACTATCCCTTTAAGATACTTTTGAAGAAATCCGAAGGTTTCTGAACCACACATATAGGCATCAACGTCATTGCACCTATTGAGGTCCAGAAAGGTATTGACGGCATTGTTAAAATAGTCCATGTGACTACAGTGGTTCAACCTTAATGTTATGAAGCGATGAGAATACTTTTTGTGCACAAAAAAACCCCTCGGATTTCTTCAAAAATATCTTAATTTGTGTTCCAGAGATGAGCAAAGGTCTTACGGGTGTGGGACGACATGAGGGTAAATACCTAATGACAGAAATTTCATTTTTGGGTGAAATAACCCTTAAAATGTCTTCACTAAACATCGATTTTCTAGTTTTCATGACTTAAAATCTGGCACGATTGTAATAACTATCTATGTAGATTAAGCAAGTTTTAGATTTTTTACACTGTATAAATTATGCAAATGCTTTATTTACTGTTTTATGGTTTTAAATGGTTGTATATTGTTCAATATCACATCCTTCGTCTCAATACATGTCATTTGAGAGCAGTACTTGCTGTTTAATTCGAATGACTTTCTATTGTTGTTGGTGCGACTTAAAACTTTGGTGTATATTGTAATAGAAAATTGTACAGAGATTCATTACTTGCTTTTCTGAAAGGTTTAAGTTGTTAGGGCTTACTTGTATGATTCTTTGGTTATTTAAGAACATATTTGTTACACTATTTCTGAATCTCTCGGAAATGTCTGGTCTTATTAATCCAAATGCTTCTAGTTTCAATTGTGTGTGGAGGGTACGGGGTTCTTCCCGTATCTTCAGTCCAGAAGCTTTAAATCTTCTCATCTGTGCCTCTTCTTATTGTTGTATCATGTGTCTTGGTTCAGAGCTCTCAAAGCAATGGATGAAATGGTGCATAAGATTGAGTTTGATGGACCCTCACTGACCATCACATCCAAATATCTGGCTGTGGGAGTTTCTGCCCTCAACACCAGCAATTTTAATGGGACCACTTTCAGTGCATTTATAGCGTCAAACACGTCAGACCCTCAGGTAAATGTCATGGCACATCTCTGCTTCAGTTGTTACATGTCGTTTGATGTGACATTTGACAAGTCTTTATATAAGTATGTGAGAGTGTTTCTGCTTGATGTGGTCTATATCTGGTTATGCATGTGTATTTGAATATGTACTGCACGTAAAATTTGCTTAAGGCTTCCTACAGTGGGCTGTCCAAACATTTAAGCTGTGTTTTGTGCTGCCCAAACATTTTAGCAGTAAAGATTTAAAGTAATCTTTAGCAATTAAAGCAGTGTAATGAGAGGTGACGTGTATGGACCATGCCCAGAGGTTGCACCCATTGATTAGGAGCCAACGGTTCCTGGAAAGTTGTGGGAGGAAAAAGCAACATTGTAGAGTCTGAGAGTGACTCAGAAAATGACACATTTTCTCTCTTTTCACTGCATGTGTGTCAGAATGTATATTTTTGCAAGTATTTAAGTGGATTTTCTGTATTTTTAGTATGCTCGCAGCTTTAAATTGTTGTTTTTGTGCCATTTTGTACAGTATGTATACAGTTGAGGTTCGCTGAAAATATTTAAGGGATTTTAAAGTATTAAAAATTCAAATTAGCCAAACAAAAGTTTATATTATCGCCTGAAGGCCCCATTTATACTACATAATAGGTTTTACAACCAGATGTCTGCTCAGTCTATTTTTACTTGAGATCCTGTAATGAATTAATTACTGCTTTATTCTGGCAGATGGTGTAGTAAACTCTTCAAATGCAATTGAGTCCCCCTCACCCTTATTACATACATTCTACACAGCTCTTATAATTTTAAGAATACTAATTTGGGATCACACAACATGAAGATTTGATCTTTGGTACAGTAACACAAGACATCTGGGTGATTACGTTACTCATGAGCATATCCCCCGTTCCTTGCGTATCCATTTATTAAATATTTTGACTTTTTCTCCACAGATCGATTTTGAGTCAGAGGCCCAGAATGCTTTGGCTGTGGTCACTCTACCTCCAACACTGCTGCACAATCTGAGTAATTCACTAATGGAGAGAGTGTCCAGAATAAACTTTCTGTTCTTCACCAAGACAGGGCTCTTTCAGGTGAGCATGAACCAAATTAGCTTTTTTTCAATTGTTGTACTGTACATTTTTCTATGAAGAAGTATTGTCTTCTATAGTCCATTCACATATTTAAAGAGCTGAAGAACAATGTAATATTGACAATTCTCACTGATATTTCTGTCAATAGCAATTTGGATCATTAATGGTACGGTAATGAACATTTTCTCTCGGTTCTGAGTGAACTAACTCAGAATAAATTGAATTGTGTAACATACACTACCTTTAAAACTTGTTTAGGGTTTATTCAGCAAGGACGCATTAAATTGATCGAAAGTGACAGTAAAGTTTATTTTAAATAAATGCTGTTTTTTTTTTTTACTTTCTGTTCATCAAAAGTATCCTGAAAAAAAAGAACATTTAAAGGGATTGTTCATCCCAAAATAAAAATTCTGCCAAAACACAAAAAGAAGATATTTTGAAGAATGTTGGCAACCAGACGTATTTTTTTCCTAACATTGAAGTCAATGGCTATTGTCAACTGTCTGGTTACGAACATTTTCCAAAATATCTTCTTTTGTGTTCAGCTGAAGAAAGAAACTCATACAGGTTTGGAACAACATGAATGTGAGTAAATAATGGCAGAATTGTATTTTGAGGTGAACTATAAGTTGAAGAAGCTCCTGAAAATTCAGCTTTGCCATCACAGAAATGAATTATATTTTAAAATATATTACAATTGAAAACCGTTAAATTAATTTGCAATAATATTTTGCAGTTTTACTGTATTTTTGATCAAATAAATGCAACCTTGGTGAGCATAAGAGACTTACTGAAGTCACTTATGAGAAAAACTTACTTTTGTCATTAATTTTATTAACATATACTGTATATCTAATGATATGTTTCTTATCTGAATGCAACGTTTATCACTTACTAATAGCTAACAAAAGTGATATACTCTGTCCATACTTACAAAACTGATATATATTTATATAGACAAAAATTGAGGTGTAATTTTTTTGTGCCTGACTCACCCTAAAACTAAGATGAGCAGTTTTGTCCTTGCATTCCGTTTCATTTCTTTTCAGGATCAGCAAAGTAATGGCAAGTCTTTAAACAGCTATGTGGTGGCTAGCAGTGTTGGCAACTTCACAATCAAAAACCTGCAGGATCCCGTCAAGATAGAGATAGCACATTTGGAGTACAAGGTACACAGCTTTTTTTTTTTTTTTTTTTTTCCAGCAGGAACTTTGCTAACACCAAAGTTTATCGTAATACCAGTTTTTCGAATTTTGGTGATATATTTTTTTATGCGTAATTACAGTAACTATTCATTTTATTAGTTTAACCTTTCCTTCAATGAAATTTCAAAGCAGTTATTTTCTTCCAAAATAATTATTTGTCCAAGCTAACTAGAACAATTGTGTCTAACACTCTTAATGTATCTGTCTGTCCTCCAGAGAGAACCAAAGCCTCTTTGTGTGTTTTGGGATTTCAACCTTAAAAGTGAGGGTAAAATAAATGATTTATTTGGCCCCTTTTTAAGCATTAAAACAGTCCCATAGGAAGCTGTACATATAGACTTACAGTAATTGTATAATATCCATTTGTCTCCATTAGATCACACAGGGGGCTGGAATAGTGAAGGCTGTGAGGTCAGTCCGGAGTCCAACAGCAACAGGACCGTCTGCTTGTGTAATCACCTCACGCACTTTGGCATTCTAATGGTGAGATTTGTGGGATTGGCAGCAAAATGACCCAATACAGTGGTTTCTTGCATTAAGCCTGTATGACCGACTGAACCAATGTCAATGTGTCTTATGTGTCATCCAGAGTGGCTAACCACACCTGAAACGGACAGGGTCAAATACTTGGCAAATATCTAATCAGGGAACGTCACTGTAGTTTGGCACAATACGCATATAATATTAAAGGTGCACTTTATATTAGGTTGGTGTACAGTATATTGTAGTCGTGTGAATGTAGCATTATGCAAACGTTACCAACAATGGCATTGTAGAAATTCTTTATTCACAGGTAGTAGTGATTTATTTATTTCCTTAACAAATGTTAAGTGGTTTCTTAAAATGGTAATCGGGGAAAAAAAGCTTTTTTTGTACTATTAAAGGAATTGTTCACCCAAAAATGAAAATTATCCCATAATTACTCACTCTCAAGCCTCCTAGATGTATATGACTTTCTTATTTGGAGTTGTATTAAATAATATCACAAAAAGCACAAAAAAAGTGCATCCATCCATCATAAAAATAATCCATACGACTCCAGTGGATTAATAAATGCCTTCTGAAGTGAAGCAATGGGTTTTTGTAAGAAAAATATCCATATTTAAAACTTTATAAACATTAATCATTAGCTTCCGGCAACATCTGTTGTCTCCGTACGCATGTTCACAAAAGAGTCGAGTTCTGGCGGAAGGGTGACCTCCGACCCGACGTATGACGTAGTTCCTCTTCTTTTATATCGAAATCATCTGACATTTTTCTTTAAAACTTCTCGTTTTAGACTTCTAATTCATGATCAGCATTTTGTTTTGCTCTATCCTCTAAGCTTACACTACGCCTGCATCATACGTCGGGAACTATTCCTTTCATTTCTTTATGTAAAACTAACATCCCTTACCTTTTATCTATGGATGTGTTTTTCATATTTCAGCAGCTGTCACTGGTTATTAAACACTAATTCATCTCTGATGAATGTCATTATTAACTTTGCCTCGCTTTTGTCTTTTAGGACATCTCTGGAGCTGCTGCGCAGATAGATGAGAAGAATAACAGGGTTCTTACCTTCATTACCTACATCGGCTGTGGCATCTCAGCCATTTTTTCAGCAGCAACACTGCTCACATACATCGCTTTTGAGTGAGTGTCCTGACAGAGTTTGACTTTTAAACAGTGTGTTTGTAATGACTCATCTATGTAAACATATTGTGAAATCTTACATTTTGCTTTCCAGTAACAGCTATTAAAATTCTGATGTTTTCTCAAAGAATGTCTTCATCAGCCCCAAACTTTGAAACGTAGTGTAAATGGCTAAAGGTTGCAAAGACTCATTGTTTTCTTTGAATTAAATCTGTAGGAAGCTGCGGCGAGACTATCCTTCCAAGATCCTGATGAATCTCAGCACATCGCTGCTCTTCCTCAACATGGTGTTTCTCCTGGATGGCTGGTTGGCTTCATACGACATTGAGGGATTGTGTGTGACAGTTGCTGTTTTTCTGCACTTTTTTCTTCTCACTTCCTTCACCTGGATGGGCTTGGAGTCCATCCACATGTACATTGCCCTGGTCAAGGTCTTCAACACCTATATCCGGCGATACATCCTCAAGTTTTGCATCGTGGGTTGGGGTAAGTTCTACACCAAGGATTTTTTCCTTCATAAACTTTTACTTTGTTTGCTAATGTTCAATATTGTATGAGATCACTGTGAAGGAGCGTTGAACATATTAAGCAGTGAGAAGATCTGACTGTGTTTTCAGGTGTCCCTGCTGCAATTGTTGGAATTGTGCTGGCTGTGAGAAAAAATTCTTATGGAAAAAACTATTATGGAAAAGCAGAGAATGGACAGGGCACATCAGAATTGTAAGTTTGACCCAAGAAATCCAAACTAACTTTCTGTGAAAGTTGAATGCATTTCTTTTGAAATGGTCTTTTACTTCCTTATTCCTTTGGTTTTCCCGGTCTTTCTTTCTGTAGCTGTTGGATTAATAATCCGGTGGTATTCTACGTGACGTGCGTGGGCTACTTTTCCGTGATCTTCCTCATGAATGTTGCCATGTTCATCGTGGTCATGATCCAGATCTGTGGGCGTAACGGCAAACGCAGCAACCGAACACTCAGAGAGGAGATCTTACGTAACCTGCGAAGTGTGGTCAGCCTGACTTTCTTGCTGGGCATGACCTGGGGCTTTGCTTTTTTCGCCTGGGGTCCGGTCAGCCTGGCCTTTATGTACCTCTTCTCCATTTTCAACTCCCTACAGGGTTAGTTTATTCTTATACCATTTTCACTGTCCTGTATAAAAGACCCCATGGAATCAATTGATGCTGGGCTTGATATCTTTCATGTGTTTCCTATTTATACATGCCATATGATTTTTACCCTTTTCTCCTTAATCTGATAGGCTTTAGTTACACCACAGCCATGAACCATGGTTTGCTACTTTTTGAAATGACAAAAATCTGTGTAATGCAACCGGAGTCATTTACCCAAATTCATTTTTTTAATGTGTATGATCTGTCAAAATAGAATTTTGTCGAAATTCTATAACCTTTTAAAACATTTAGAACCCCAAAACTCTTTGATTTCATGGGCTCCTTACCATTTTCTTAGACATATTTTTATTTGACATTTCTGAAAATATACAAAAAAAATATGTTATTGTGTATTATTTAATTTTTTAAATGGTAATAGAGTTAGAATTATCCCAATTTTAGCTCTTAATGTTATTGGCATTAAAAAGTTACTCTAAACAAATATTCTGCCGAAACCCGGGATCGAACCAGGGACCTTTAGATCTTCAGTCTAACGCTCTCCCAACTGAGCTATTTCGGCCTGTAGGGGGTAATGTGTACAAGTGCTTATCTCATCCGCTAGAGGTCGCTAAAAAATGTGAAATGCGACAAATCATTTGAAAAGAGCTTATAGGTTTGTAATGATTAAGAAGATTGTTTATTATTTTTTTCAACAGGATTATTCATATTTGTGTTCCACTGTGCCCTGAAAGAAAATGTACAAAAGCAATGGAGAAGATATTTGTGCTGTGGAAAGTTCCGCTTGGCAGATAATTCAGGTAAATTTTGTTAGTACTATGATATTTTAAATTTTTTTTTTTTTTTTTTTTCACGGGGATTTTGTCGGCTATCATATGCCAGAATCCAATACAGAGGGAGATTATTATATTTAATAACATTACATGATGCTATATTGGTTAGTTCAACATTGTGTAGCTCTCCTGACATTGCATTTGTGCTTATACTTTTTCTTTTTCTCTTAAAAGCATGCATTATTGGCCAGTAACTTATATTTTGTTTTTCATAGGCGTATTGGATATAGCCTGTGCTGTGGTTACATCTTTAAGTGCTGAATTCCTGAGACTTTTGTTGCACTTAGAATGTGTGTTTCAGTAAAGCCCAGCTTTTTTCGCAGAACTATTGTTAATAAAAATTTAGGACCAGAGAGAACTTAACTGGGCTTTACTTCCAGTTAAATCTGATCAAATAAGTTAAAGAGTGCTTTTTTTCGAACGCCAGTCCCACACAACTTTCCCTCAGAAAGTTGTCTGTCCTGTATTTATTTTGATGGAATTAACTGTGTGTTCTTGTGCTGTATCTTTGATGGGATGAAAATAGTAGTTAAAGATAACATTTAACCATATTTTGCAGACTGGAGCAAGACTGCCACTAATAATACCAAGAAAGTGAGTTCTGATAACCTGGGAAAGTCCCTCTCCTCCAGTTCCTTTGGCTCCACTACAGCCAACTGGACGTCTAAAGCCAAAGCCACACTAAACCCCTTTGCCAGGCACAGTAATGCAGGTGAGCATAAAAATAATGATGTGGATTGCTTAGGCCACAGTTGGTGTTGCATTAAGATGGAATAAAACTGACATTTAATTCCAAAGATAGGCCTTGAAAACATTTTGTAAGCATGCTTTCAGTATGATATATTGCTAAGACATGTAATGGTTGACTATTTACCCTTCATGCCTTGTGTTACTTTGTGCTTTACTCTACTGTGTTACTTTTTGTGTGACTGTACGCCTGGACTCAGTGGTGCTGTGTGTCTGTATTTATGTTTGTGGTATAGATAGTACCCTGCAATAATGCCATGGAGAGACTTCCTGAGGTAAAACCACGCAAGCCAGCTTGAGTTCACACTGCTTTTCTCTGTTCATGTGATCAGCTTCCCTTGTTGGGATAGACTGAATTCAATCCAGCGGCCCTAGAAATAATACCTAGTCTAACTCACTCCTAACACATAAATGCGTCTTTCTGACCCTCCAAAATAGTCCTTCATAAGACATTACCTTTTTAAAAACTCTAGGCATCTGCTGTGATGTTTTATGGTGGAACAATTGCCTGTTGGATTGAATCCAAGTTGTGGAGTGACATTCAAGAACTAGAAAGCACACTGCTGCTGGTTGTCATTGTCATTAGTAAATAAAGTTGTTAGCACAGTGGTGCAATACAAGGAAACACCTCAATGCTGAAAAAATAATTATAAAGAGGATATAGACTGAGCCTTTCAGTAGACATTGACAAGCTTTAGTGTCTTTTAGGAGTTCTGAATGTCATTTGCACTCTGTTTGACACTAATTTTTCTCACTGTGGGCTGTTTTTATTTATCTCCATTGTTTTGTTCTTTTTCATTTGTTAATGTCCCCACAGGAGAAAATACCCAGCTTGCACTGACTGCTGATGCTAAAATTTACAAAATTATACACAGTTAAACTCCATCCTCACAGCAGGATCACTCTAAATGCTGGCCATGCAGAGGATAGATTATATGCTCTTGCCGTATAGCATTAATAATGCACTTAACATCAGATTTCAACACTATAAATACATTTTTTTACTTTGTGAACTTAGTACTGCTCATTACTTTGGCTCAAGTAATTGTACTGTTATGCACAGTAGAGTTTGTGTTATTGTAAAATATTGAAGCATTTAGGATTTAGGAGGTATAGACTTTCTATGTTTGCATACATGCTAGGATGAAAGGAATGCTGTGCTGGTTGTCACTGCAATTGCATCAAAAGTTCACTTAGTAAAGCTCACTGTGTAATTATGTATTTTAAGTTATTGTAATGTACACTGTATAGATTTTTTCCTTAATCAACAATATTTATAATTGACCATTCTTTCTTTCTATTTAATTAACGGTACACTATGTAACTTTTGGCCCTCTAGCGGTTCAAAAACAAAACTGCATGCATTTTGTGGAAGAACATTGTTTTGATTGTGCTTTGGTTCTGCTAGACTGAGCGGATGAATATGGTTATCCTACTGCTCATAAAACATTCACTGCTAGGCTTAAGAGATATAACCAGTTTAGATGGAAAGGATCTCAAGCTGACTAGCTGAAGACGTTACTGTAACTATACCCATTAATAGACACGGTACTTCCTTGAAAACATATTCCAACAGCGCTACAACAACCCATAATGAAATGACCTTTCACAATAGATATTTCTTTACAATGAACTCTGTTAGAGAGCTACATATGGCAGTTTATCGGTTCATTAAAATATCTTACTCACCTATTGACTAACAAAAACATTTCAAATCCCTCAGTTCTCACCGTCTCTGAAAAGCCGAGCCAATGTTATCCATGTGTAACACCTCATGTTCAAAACTCAAGCTAGTGTTGCTTTCGTCAACGAAAATTATGACTAAATATGTGACAATGACTATAATTAAATGTATACCGCAATATCGTTGACGAATAAAAACGAAACTAAATGTGGTTTACAAAATAAAAACTATGCTAAAATGTCTCTTCATTTTCGGTAACCAAAACGAGACGAGACGAAATGTTATAACGTTATCTCGTTTAGTCGTGTTATTATTATTATTTTGCAGTATTTCTGTTTCCTGTGTCTCACTTCAGACTCGCATCAGGTCGCAACATAATATATTGTGTTGATCACAAGATATTACTCATGGAATGTTTTAACATACTTGGCTAAAACATGTCTCTCATCTTTCTGGGATGCAGTGTGTATCCAATGTTCCCGGACCCATCCATGTTCGTTTTCCAATGTGGAATAACACAAAATAGGTATCATCTTAACTTAGAAACTCAGCTTTTTAATGCATCTAACCATTTCGGAAAAACTCCTAACGAGTGCTGAGAAGTTCCTCTAAACTTGATTTTACCGCCAATCTAGCTGTGAAAAAATGAATAACGCTTTATAACCACAAAATTTGAAAAAGATGCAGCTCACATGTAGGAGAGCATCACCAAAAAATAATTTCTCTGATCTAATTGCCTTCCTGAGTTATTCCATATCAAATAAAAAAATTATAAAATTAAATATATATATATATTAGTGGCGGGTGGCGGGGTGCTGCTTTAACGTGAGACTCTTATCTTATCTAGGTTAACAACTACAGTCTCTACAGCACCTCTTGAGGTCAGGCAAGTGAGGTTTACATACACACCTCTTACCACCCTAAATCTCACTCCCATCCTGGTTACGGCACCAATGTATCCCCTCCTGTTCGAACCACCCGCTCTAAGCGGGACTCCAACCCGGGTCTGCCGGCACAGGAGTCGGGTGCTCTAACGAGGAGGCTAAAGAGCACAGTATCTCTTAAAATCAAGGGAGTGAGGTTTAAACGGCCTACGTCCGTTACACATGTCAACTTTTCTCTGTTTACGGATTTGACGAAAACGCACGGGCGAGTGACATATGTACGCAGTTTTCTCATGAAATCTGTCCCGTCAGGTCTAAAATATAAACACTTATGATAGGCTTACAATAGTGAATCAGGGTAAAACAAAAACACGTTTTGGAAGAAGGATTGATGATGTATTGATTCATTATTTAAATATGTATTAATTTTGAACAAAAAAAGTTACATAGTGTACCTTTAAAATATATTAAAGAATAACATTTTTATTTCCAGTTTTCTAAATTTTTAATTTTCACTTTTTGCTATTATATTTTTTTTTTTCTAGCAAAGTAAAAATCCCATCAAGCGAAGGAAGGACTAATTCTAGTTGTGAAAACCAATTACAACACAAATTGTGACACTGTGTTAATTTGAATACAGATTTATTTGACTGATTTTGTTGTTGTTGTTGTTGTTGTTTTGTTTGTTTTGCCAGTATGGCACAATATGTGAATTTTGAAATAATATTTGCTATTATATTGAATATTATAATTAGCTGTCTAATATATTCTGCCTGAGATGCCAAAACCGTGCTCCAATTTTTGCTATTCTGTGTTTAGTCTTGTAGGGCAATACCTTTCTGGAGCCCCAATTTCCCTCATAATAGGACAGAGGCTGTTCAATTTGTTACACATTAAAAAGGAATCATTGAACAGGAAAACTTAAGCAATATTGTTCTGGCAAAAGCACTACAGAAGGGGGCTGAAGGTGCATGTGTGTATTGGAATGTTTTTGCCCAAGAATGCACAAAGGCATGGAAAATCAACAGAATGGCATGGACAATTAATGACTCACCCCTTTTAATGACCATTAGTTGAATGAATTAGAAACTAATATGATCAAACTGTCAAAGTATTGACAACACCCAGTTCTGCTTTCTTTTGAAGCAGCCAACGTGTTTGAAAATACTTTACGTCGGGTGCCAGTTGTCATCTTTATATTGTACGTATGGATACTTTGGCATCAATACCCGATGGCTCACTACTTGCAACTGTTATAAAAGTATATTCACGCAGTTCTTCAATCAACCATTGTGGCGTATTTGCAGGTAAAAGTTTCTCCAATCAGAGCAGTCCCAAATGCAGCCCTTCCGATGGAGAGGCTTCCTCGTCCATCCTCCCCGTGCACCAGGTCTTGGACAAGGTAAAGGGCTACTGCTCCGTGCGCTCGGACAACTTCTACAAAAACATCATCATGTCAGACAGCTTTAGCAATAGCACTAAATTCTAGGCAGAGGAGGCCGAGATGTGTCCCAGACTTACCTTGTGCGGAAAGGCGGGATCATGTTTATACGCTACAGTACATATTGAGTTAACCCTCCCCGACTGGAGTAGAGAAACACATAACCCTGTAGAGAGGGCAAGCTATGAAAGTGTGGATTTTACATACTGTGATATTCAGCTTATACTGACTATGTGATCTGTAAATAATCATAATATATTTTACTATTTGTGCTTTTTCTAATTTCTGTTTTGCATACTTTCTTTTTTTGCACATTACTTTGTTTTTTGTTCGAGTATTTTGTATATATAAATGCATCAATGCTTGCCGCAGCAGAAAAATGGGACCATTTCACAACCAAAGACTGGCGAACATGAGGAGTTAGTTCCTCTGTTCGGGACTGAAAGAACACGAATGGTTGGAGCTTGAATTTTCACGCTTGTGAATTTTGCCTTGGTTTGGCTTTCGTTACCGTAAGCAGATAAAGTAAATTTTCACTGTAAATTAGTGAAGCTTTAATACCTTTGTTTTGTATTTAAATGCTCTCTTTTTCAGTCTTTACATGATCTACTACTGATTAACGTGTTACAGAAAATGTTTTTTTTTTTTACAGTGTGAACATTGTTCAGTTGTTTCAGTGCATACAGTTTCATAAAACTTCTCTAATAGAAGGGCAGGACAAAGAGATCAGTCTTCTGCTATTTGACAATGGAATGGAAAAACAACAGCTATACACCAAATCTAACATGTTCGGATCTTCCTATTGCTGTAGTTTAATGACATTGTTGTTTTGACTTGGTATTTATTTTAAACGCTTTTAAGAGATTTCTATGCTTCGGTGAAGAAAATGTCAGCAGCAGGAAACGCTTATCATCAGTGTAGATCATCATTAGTATAGCGGTTATGGATGCTTTGTGAAAATGTGACATCTTGCATATTAAATGCACTTAAAACAGATCTTGTCTGTCTTATTTGTTTGAACAGTAACATTTTCTGCTTATGGTAAAAAGCATGAAATATTATAGATGCCTCATACATTTTTTGTACCGTGTCTGGTTTATGTTTTTCATGGATGTTAATTGAATCCATTGACTTTCAGGTTGGTCTACTTTTTCTGTCTGTACTTTTCGTACGGAGCACCGCAAATGACTCGCAGAAATAGGGTGTTTCCACAAACTATTAATTCCTGGCTACATTTGTTTAATTCTTTCCTTTGTTTTAGGTAGTAGTAATAGTAGAAATACATTTCTTCATTTAAAATTAACATGGCAGAATTGACCTAAAACAAGGAACAAATGAATCAGGATGGACTTGCTCACCAAATCAGGAGCTTGGCCCACCCTGGGCTCCATGTCAAATAATGACAGACTACAAAATTGGTGCAGATTTTGAAGGAAAATACACACAAAGCGCGCACACAGAAAGCTGCATCTCAGAAAACATTTCATTACCGAACTGAGTTCTCTTTTGTGTCTTATTGCACTTAAATGGACTAATACAGACAAAATTACATGCCTGTTTTGGCGAGCATCAATGTAAGCACAGTCTGAGTTAAAATAAAAAGAACGTAAACAGTGAGGAGAAAATCTGATGCGCTGCTCAAAGCTGCTCTTGACTGAATAACTTCTTTAGCTTTAATAATGCAGATTAATATATAACCCTAACTCTAACAGTCGAGTATCTTAGACAATTTAAACAATACATTTTGTGTTATGTTTGTGATGTCTAAATCTAAAATAAAGAGCTAAGTAATGACCGTAGGTTGTACAACAAAGCAGCTTTATTGTTGCTAACCTCCCCCGGTAAATGCGACTTTGAGAGCATGTGTTTAGCGCAGTTGGTTGCTAAAAAGCTGTTTAAATGTATTTACAAACAGTTATACAGAATGTATATGCAAAAAAGGACTTTTTTTTTTTTGTTTCACATTTATGCACAGATTCATGTTAAAGCTGCAGTCTGCAACTTTTTTGTGTTAAAAATTTACAAAAATTATATAATAAGAATATACAACATGAATCCATTTTCCAAACCGTGTTTTTGTCTTATCCTGAATCATTATGGTACACTTATGATGAGTGTTTATATTCGGACTATTTCAGACCAGACTGGTAGGACTCGCCGCAGAGTATCACAGTAACTGCGTGACTCGCCATAGACATGGAGAAAAGTAGCTCCGGCTACAATGTTCCTCTGCAAGACGCATGCAGTTCTGTTTATTAACCGCTAGAGGGCCACAAATCGCGGACAGCAGCTTTAATAAGAAAAGAGATTGATTTAAAGGTGCCGTAGAACGTCTTTTTAAAAGATGTAATATAAGTCTAAGGTGTCCCCTGAATGTGTCTGTGAAGTTTCAGCTCAAAATACCCCATAGATTTTTTTTTATTAATTTTTTTAACTGCCTATTTTGGGACATCATTAAATATGAGCCGATTTAGGCTGCGGCCCCTTTAAATGCTCACGCTCCCTGCCCACGGAGCTCGTGCTTGCCTTAAACAGTGCATAAACAAAGTTCACACAGCTAATATAACCCTCAAAATGGATCTTTACAATGTGTTCGTCATGCAACATGTCTAATCGCGTAAGTATAGTATTTATTTGGATGTTTACATTTGATTCTGAACGAGTTTGAAGCTAACATTGCACACTGCTGGAGAGATTTATAAAGAATGAAGTTGTGTTTATGCATTATACATACCGAAAGTGTTTAAAAATGAAAATAGCGACGGCTCTCTTGTCTCCGTACAGTACAGTAAGAAATACAGTAATACAGTAAGAAACGATGGTAACTTTAACCACATTTAACAGTACATTAGCAACATGCCAACGAAACATTTAGAAAGACAATTTACAAACATCACTAAAAATATCATTATCATGGATCATGTCAGTTATTATCGCTCCATCTGCCATTTTTGCTTGCTTACCTAGTCTGATGATTCAGCTGTGCACAGATCCAGACGTTAATACTGGCTGCCCTTGTCTAATGCCTTGAACATGGGCTGGCATATGCAAATATTGGGGGCGTACATATTAATAAGCCCGACTGTTACGTAACAGTCGGTGTTATGTTGAGATTCACCTGTTCTTCGGAGGTCTTTTAAACAAATTAGATTTATATAAGAAGGAGGAAACAATGGAGTTTGAGACTCACTGTATGTCATTTTCATGTACTGAACTCTTGTTATTCAACTATGCCGAGCTTTATGTTTGAGCTTTATGTGATAGACCTACATCCAAACTTTCCTTTCAAGGAAAGTCTGTTCACTCGGGCTCTGCGGCCATATTTGCAACACCTCCTGGCAGCTATTTCGGGCATCCAAGATCAAGTCCTATCTACTTAAATGGGGGGATCCTCAAAAACTATCCTCAAATCAGCAACAAAATCTGTCATTAACTGTCTTATAAATGCCGTTAATCATCCGTTTTTAGCTCACTTTTAATCATTTGTTGGGTTTTGTCAGGGTGTATCCCAGAACCTAACAATGTGGTTAGTGGCTGGCTCGATGCGTCTGACTGTAACAGGGGGACAGGAATAGAGAGTGTTTGTTCCTTTGTCCCGGTAGTAAATGAGAGCACCACAAATTCCTTCCAGAAGTTTCTTGTGAAAGCCTTCCTGTGAGGTAAACCAGCATTCCTGATGATGCCAAAAATGAATGGAGGTAAATAGCCGGCCTTATATAAAGATTCAGGCACTGGCTATTCACCTTATGTGTGATCATGCAGCGACCAGAGCAACCAACAATATTGGTTTAAACCAGAGAGGCTTTACACATCACCTCATGGAAAACAACAACAACAGCAAAAGAAAGAGCGAGTGCAGTTACTCAGAAAATTGCTAGCCTCTAGCACTGTGGAAACATTTAGCATTGCCATTAGCCTCTCCCATGATGAGACTCCTGTTTGATCTCCGGGCACAGTGACAGTTTTATCGGTTTCTCTCACACTATTCCTCTCTGAAGTTATTTTCTGCTTAACTGTAACTGTCTTCCACTTTTTCTGTACACATTTAACCTCACTTTCATTGTAGGTACAGTAAGCTTGTAAGCGATTTTTCTGTCATTGTCATCCGGAATGTAGTGACAAAAAACAAAATTATACACTGCAGCTATATTCCATCAAGAAAGATGATCGATGTGAAAAATTTCACCAATTGCTGGGTTTTAGGTTTTTATTATTTGCCTTTTCACATTACAATAAATATTCAGCTCGTTCATTAGATTAGAAATTGATTGTCTGCAAAATCAAACTACTGTATATTGATAAATGTAAACTGCTTGTTCTAGTCCTGTGCAGGCATTTATTATTATTTGTATCATTCATTGACAATGTCTTAACTCTAAGAATAAACTGGATGCCAGAATGATCTTTACCCGAGGCCAACTAATATGTTTAATGTCAAACATAAAGTGCCCACAAACCACTATTGTCCTTAATAAATAGTCAAATGTATTCACTATAAGGAAACAAAATTGGAAACATCAAATGATATATATTACACATCAATTAGAAGCAATACGGTTTTGCAGTATTCTACAAAATACTGACAGTTATCGCTCCTATTTGCTTCATATACTCTCACTATTGAGATGTTAGCATTTCATGTCAAGCCCAATAGAAATGATGTCTAAAACTGTACTTTGTAAACCATTCACAGCACACATATTCAGACATATGGCCAGGCTTGCTGCCCAAATAGTAATAACATACAGTAAGTTACTATGTAGTTTTTTTCCATCCCTCTCAGGTTTGTATTGGATTGTGCCTCCTCTGTCTCTGGGGGAATCTAGACTTGTATCGTTCTTTGTAGTTTCTGGGATGGTAACTTTTGACTGAGGCGTTTTCATCTCTGAAAAAGATACCAAGTTGGGCATCAGTAAAATACAATGCAACTGCCACAATGTGTGAATTTAATAATGACACTCACTCTTGCTGGAGATCCGAGTAAGAGCAAAACCGCACACATTTTGTGTCTCTCCTGTGTGCGCAGTGGCATCGCTCCACATCTCGTCTTTGACGCATTTGTAGTGAACCTACACCATAGGGAATGACCTGACTGAAAGAGAACGGCTGATATTTTAAAGTGCATTTCAAACATATCATATTTTTTTTAAATCAAATGTAATAAATCATAAATAAACATTTCAAACATAAATTTGCCACTAATTGGGAGCATAGATATAATTAAAATCTGAAATGGCTGAATAGAAATTGAACAGAAATCATAATTACTGTTTTTGATGCTTTCTTTCAATGTTGAAAGGTGAAGCTGCACTTGTATACAGGAAGCTGATTCATTGGTTAATTTATTAACACTTTATTTTGATGGTCCTCTAATAGACATTCTATTATAGGATTAGTTCACTTCAGAATTAAAATTTTCTGATAATTACTCACACCCATGTCATCCAAGATGTTTATGTCTTTCTTTCTTCACTTGAAAAGAAATTAAGGTTTTTGAGGAAAACATTCCAGAATTCTTCTCCACAGATGGATTGAAGGTCCAAATTGCAATTGAAATGCCACTTCAAAGGGCATCTACGCAATCCCAGACAAGGAATAAGGGTCATATCTAGCGAAACTATCAGTCATTTTCTAAAAATTTCCAACATGATCGCATCACATTGCAGAGCTAGTGCAAGATGAGCATTTGTGGTTTAAAAAGTATACGCTTTTTTTTTAATGAAATATATATTATATTTCTTTTCTTTTTTTAAGAAATAGATAGGATAAGACTCTTATTCCTCGGCTCGGATCGTGTAGAAACCTTAAAAGCTGCATTTAAACTGCGATTTAATCCGTTGGTAGCTATTGAAGTCAACATGGAGAAAAATCCTGGAATGTTTTCCTCAAAAACCTTAAAGGGATAGTTCACCCAAAAATGAAAATTTGATGTTTATCTGCTTACCCCCAGAGCATCCAAGATGTAGGTGACTTTGTTTCTTTAGTAAAACACAAATGATGATTTTTAACTGCAACCGCTGCCGTCTGTCAGTGGTATAATGCAAGTCAGCGGGAACTTGGACTATAAGAGTAAATAAAACACGACAGACAAATCCAAATTAAACCCTGCGGCTCGTGACGACACATTGATGTCTTAAGACACGAAACGATCGGTTTGTGCGAGAAACCAAACAGTATATCATTTTGAAGTATATTGAAGTATATGTGCGAGACATCACTTCAGTTGTCAGAGCGCCATCAGACCTCACGAATCGAGTGATGAATGCAGTTGGACATAGTGGTGTTTTAGAGGTAAAAAATGATATAAATACTGTTCGTTTCTCGCACAAACCGATCGTTTCGTGTCTTAAGACATCAATGTGTCGTCACGAGCCGCAGGGTTTAATTTGGATTTGTCGTGTTTTATTTACTCTTATAGTCCAAGTTCCCGCCGACTTGCATTATACAACTGACAGACGCAACGGTTGAAGTTAAAAATCATCATTTGTGTTCTACTGAAGAAACAAAGTCACTTACATCTTGGATGCTCTGGGGGTAAGCAGATAAACATCAAATTTTCATTTTTGGGTGAACTATCCCTTTAATTTCTTTTCGAATGAAGTGAGAAAGACATGAACATCTTGGATGACATGGAGGTGAGTAAATTATCCGGAAATTTCCATTCTGAAGTGAACTAATCCTTAACTACAAGTAATTTTGCAAATACATGTCAACTTATTAACCCTTATCCTACCCCTAACAGTCTACTAATACTCTAATGAGAGTTAGTTGACATGTAGGTGCAACACTACTTAGTCAACATAATGTCTAAAGGGGACCATCAAAATAAAGTGTAATCGTTAATTTTATCCTGTTCAGTGCGTTTACTCCTTGTTTGTAATTAGCTTTGTTTTTAACATGTATAAATGCCTGGTTTTGATCATATTCATAACATATTTGAAAATATGATTTTTTTTTTACACATATTTTGTTTTTGTGCACAATGTAGAACTCTTTCCACTGAACTGAAAGCCTTGTGCTTCTTTGAATTTTCAATTTGACCAGGTGTTCGGATTCCTGTTTGTTTCTGGATATAAAAGACTTCACTCTTGTTTCACTTCCCGAGAGCCAGACCCTCAATCTTTGGTTTCTAGGTTGTTTTTCACCAAAGGCAGTCTGCCTGTCCTCAGGTCTCCATGCGTGGGCCACATTAATGAGACCACACACTTAAATACAACCAGACACGTGCTTTCAGCGTGTACAGGTTACCAGCATCAGTCCCCCACAGATTTCAACCTCCACTTCTCTCTCTTTTTTGTTTTGCTCAAAGAGATCAGTGTAGGAACACAGACAAATGTTTGGATGATGTACCTGGGTGTATCGACCCACACGATTCCTATGTGGCAAAAGTACACACATTCTTTGTCCTTCAGGTTTTCACAGGAGCAGCGTCTCTCGCGGTGGTGAATTTCTGGAGTAGCATTCACAGATGGGCTTCTGTTTGCATGGGACCCTGGGACTGAAAAAATACAAAGAAAAGAAGTTTAAACAATAGGTGTTACATGTTACAAAAGACTCAAATAAATTCTGTGCTTTTGAACTTTCTATTCGGTTTCCCCCAAAAATCTTAAGCAGCACAACTGATTTTTTGCTTTGATGTGTGTTACACCTAAGACAAAACTTCAAAAGTTGTCAAAATATTAGTCAGGTTTTGACGATGTAAGACATAACATGTCTAAGCTCTTGCTGCTGTCTAAACATTTAAGCAATGTTGTGTCTTCAAAGTCCTCTTTGTTTTAGGCCATTAATCCTGAGGATTCTCATACAGACCCAATTTTCATGTAACTATGATCTAATAGGTTATCAGTTCAGAAGTGAGTTGCAACTCAACTGCAGCAAAAATAATAAAATCATAGGCTGTATGAAGGAAATCTAAGGCTTAGGTTGCATGAGCTTCATTAAGGTTGAGGGAAATGAAAAGCCATGTGGACTATGTTTAAAGAAGACAGCAAATACGAATCTGTGGCCAACCACATTTTATGCCTCTAGGATTCCAGCAGCGCATGTAGATGGTACAAAGCAAACCACCACTACAGCTTCCGATGGTTGGGGTTTTAAAAGTTGAATCAAAAACAGATCTCTTGCTCATCTGCAACATGGCAACTCTTTAACAGAAAAACAAATCTCAAAGTAAATACAAAAGAACAAATATGGTGGTATTTACATGACACACCAAGGTACTTTGAGAAATACCACGGTACTTTTGATTGCTAGAAAAGTTAGAGGATAAATTCTTTAATGGTAAGATAGATAAAGTAGGAACTAAGGCAACAGGAGGTCTCGCTCTCTTGAAGGCTCAGCAGTGGTGAGTTTTGTCAGAGTTTTCTTCAGGATATTTGGAAGAGGGGTTTAAGTTGGACCTCAGTAACCGGAATGACTTCTAAGGTGCTCAATCAAGCGAACAGAGCCTGAGGCTTTAAGGCCTTATAGAAACGGATGAAATTGCATGCCCTGGTCTTGTGGAAAGTGATCTGGGAGTGATCACAGTAATCCATCATTATCACAAAGCTGTGGGGGTCTAACTATATAAGTTTGATGTGGAATACACAACAAATGGTCTGACTTTTGTTTTGATTCTGGAAATCAGTTGTCATCCATGTCCTCAAGGCGTCGGTTGAGGTTTCCCGGGTCTAGTTTTCATATACCAGGCAAGGATAATGAATCACAACAAGTAGCTCAGATTTAGAGCTTGGAATTTATTACAAATCCATTGGAATGTCTGCTTAAAATGCCTCACATAATTCACATACAACTAACTTTGTAAATCGTGAGAAAGACAATCAGGAAACGTTTTCTTTATCCCTGTATTATTTTATCAGACTAGACGTTTCTAACTCGATACTGGCATGAGACTGTGCGAAACCTACGGCAAGCTCTGTACTCCTCAGCGCAGTTTGTTTTCCCAAGAAAAATTTAATTTTGTGACCCGTGCCCTGAAGAGAGAGAGAGGACTGCCAAGGTGGATCAGCATAGAATTGTAAAGGACAGGCAAGGGATTACATAAATCCATAACCACCAACGTTAAACCAGACCATCTCACCTATGAAGAAGCAGCAAAAGGTTTTTCTGTTGTTAGCATTAAGATGTAAACAATAAATCTTTACTAATCCCAAATAGTTTGACTGCTGTTATTAAAATGAAAAGCTGTGATAATTTCTGTCCTGTGAAACTCAAAACTTCGGAGGAGCATGTACTGTACAGTACTGTAGTTCCAGCAATTAAATGTATTATTTGTATTCACTTGCTGTAAAGTATATTAGTCTAATATCCTAGAGATTTGCACTGCATACATCCAATGCTGAAACTAAAGAGCTCAACAACAAACTTGGTTATGGAAAAAAAATGTGAGCCAACCTGCAACCATGTTAATCGATTTAAGAAAATGTCCCTTGTAAAACAAAAAATGATTACAATAAAAAAAATGACTGAAATGTGCTTTCAGTCTAATGTTTACAGAGATAACTTGCACTGGCTATGAACTCTGCATGCTATTAAAATGAAGCCTACCCACAGTGCAAAAGCCTTATTTCCTCCAGCTAGACCATTCTGAGGCAACTGTCTCTGCTTTTGCTCCACCATGAGGGAAGTTACATGTTCTGTGGTCCATAGAAGTGGTAGGAGATGGCCTACACATGGGGAGTTTACACCCTTACATGCTCAAACCAGACGGATTAAGAAGCATTTTACGCCACATTTAACCCTAATTCAGCAGTTCAATCTACTTTTGCATGACTAACTGCATATTGTGACGTGTTATAAAAGCAAAGACATTTGATACCGAAAATCTACATTGGGAACTGACTGTTAGACAATGTGAGTTAATTACAGGGGAGAAAAAGACAAAATTCTATCACCATTTACTCATGTTGTTCCAAACCTGTATGACTTTGTCTTATATTTTTTAGTAGATATTTTGAAGAATGTTGGTAACCAAACCATTTCTTAAAATATCTCTCATGTTCAAAAGTCAGTTTTAGAATGACATGAAGATTAGTACATGATGACAGAATTTTCATTTTTGGGTGAACTATCCCTTTTTTCTTTAAGCAACAACAATTAGTTCATCCCTTCAAATGACAAGAAATTTGCTAAACAAATCTTTTTGATATTAAAATTTGATGTGAAAATACACTCCAAGTGCAAAGAACAAACCAGAGAGAATCTGATAATGAAGTTTTTACAGCAGAAGATTAAAATTAAGCAAACATTTTTCAGATAGTAAAAATATTCACAAGATTTGAGCAGAAAGCCAGAACTATATATATATATATATATATATATATATATATATATATATATATATATATATATATATATATATATATATATATATATATATATATATAAGAAAGATGATAGCCATTTACCTTGTTGTTCCAATATGAAAACAACCGCACTTATTACAAATAAGAAGGAAAAATCCATGATGCACAGTACTTTAATTGGAAAGCCTGTCTCCTGGATGTCTATCCGCACTCAAAGAGCAAAGCTGTGTGGAGAGAGAGCAGGTTGTGGAGTTTCTCAGGAACTCCTGCCACTCTCTTGACACCTCCAGCCTACCACACCCTCCTCCCCCCAGCTCCGTCTTTGGATCAGCCTGCCAAGTTGCTCTTCACAATGCTGGGGACAGGTGTTTGACAAGACGCATCGTATGTGAGTGTCAGTGGGAGAGAGAGAAAGGGAGAGCTTGTTCTCTTTCTCTGGAGATGCTCTATCTCCCATGAAAGTGCTTGTGAAAGAAGGTTTCTCAACCCAAGTGCTTCCAGCATGATCAGAGGCATGGGCGAATTGGGTGAGCAGGGAATTTTTTCACACTCTTTGTTTTTGCCTTCCCGATGCTGCTAATGGAGGTTTGAAGAACAAAGTCAAAACTACAGCCTGGAGAGGAAACCCAAATATTTCAAAGTGGAAAGCCTAGACAGACCAGTTTTTCCCCCAAACCAAGGGAAGCCCATTGTGGTAAACCTCCATCTTAATTAAAACAATAAAAAGCCAATTGAAACATCTCAATATAAGCATCTGCGTGCCAGACTCTATTAACTGTGGAGGGTTCCTCTAACATTTTCTGCAGTTCAAAACAGTTCTTGCTCTCATTTTAACATCTCAAACTTTGTGAAAATTCATATAACAAGAGATCCACCGTCCAAACAAGCGAAGAGGTATGAACTGTGGCGTGAAAGTTGTTGAGAATGGTCCTCAATGGGGCCTGTCATTTAATCACAGTGGGGGCAAACTGATCTATTCTATGCAGTGCCACAGGGGTTATTTTTTCCCACCCGTAGTTCTATTTAGCTCACTTTTTGACTTCTCATTAGTCCAGATTAGGCTTAGTTTTGCATTCAGGAGAGATAATTAAAGGCTGGGCACAACACAAAACAACATATTTGGTCACAGAGCCCCTGGCTACAGCAATTAGATCTGTGAGGTGAGGTGCTGTGGAGAAGGAAGGAGAACTTCAGAGCTCCAAACAGCTTCTTCCTGCAGCTGTGGGAGAGACTTAATGAACAGTTTGACCGACTGTCTGAAAAAATGCTCATGCTCCTGAATTGAACTGTGAACTATGGGACACCGTGCCACTATATACAAGTTAAACTGATTTTTTTTTTTCCTTTGTTCTTTTATTGAAGACTTGCAGTCTTGGTATTTAGAAGAGAACGACTGGTGGAAAAGGACAGGAAAGTTTTTGTAATCTTTGTGCCAGTCTTTGTTGCTGTATGGCATTTCATATCACATTATGTCAGCACTTTATATTTCTGTTTGATAAATAGTCTTTCGTAGCTACATGTGCTGAACAAGTGTTTATTAAAGTAACAGAAATGAAAATACTAAGGCATGCGGAATCTCTCACTAAATCAATCAGTATATCAATAACTTTTCTGTTTTCACAGAACACTGACCTCTATACAAGAAGAAAGCTTTGTAAGCTTTTCAACAGAATTATTGTTAGCTCGCCAAGCTGGCCTAAAATGAAACAATCTGTTCATGATTATCCATCCTGGAACCAGCAAATATATTAAAATGAAAATTAAAATATTATTGAGAGAAGACAATGATAAAGATAGACTATCTCTTTCTCCTGAAAACCAATGCACAGAGTTTCCTGCCCCCTTCATCTGCTTCATGTGCAGGTGCTTTTTACACACTCCCCTACTCTCACTGACCCCCAGCTGCACTTCCCCCTTAAGCCTCTAATAATATATGCAAAAAAACATATTAAATAGGCTGCCTGCTTCACTGTCATTTCTTGAGATGTCCCAGATGTCTCAAGAAATGCTTTCTATATGATGGAGGTGATATTTGCAGTACCTATCTGAGATTGTCGTGATGGTCCTATTTTTCCTAAAATCAACAATTATTCAATTCAGTAGAGTATGTGTGTGTTTGTGTGTGTTTTTGTGATTTTTTAGGACACAAATTTGTATAATGACATGGGAGGGGTATTATACTGGTATCACGACGTAAACATGAAATATGAGGACATTTCATGAGTCCTCATAGCCTATATAAAATAGCTTTAAAACATACAAATGTTTTCTGTGATAGGTTTAGGAGTAGGGGTGGTGTAGGGGGATAGAATGTACAGTTTGTACAGTATAAAAACCATTACGGCTATGGAATGTCCTCACTTTGATAGCAAAACAAACGTGTGTGTGTGGATGGTACTTATCAGCGTGATCAACAATTCCAGGCATGGATAATGAAGGTGATGTCATCGACAGAAAAAAGTGCGCTATAACTCCACCTAGTGCTCAGATGTGGGAATTAAACGAAGCGTTCAACTTCAATCTCATTTCTAGGCCAATTTTTAAAGGTAAGTAAAACGTTGATCAAATGAAGATGAGTAAATTAGCCTTCTTTTAATAACTCGACAATCATGTCTCCTCCATTGGCCCACACAGTGGATAAGAAATGGTTGTGGCGCGTTTTTCCCCCTGTGTGTCGAAATAAGGTGAGAGATTCCCGCTCAAAGCAGCACTTCAGAGTCAGTCAGAGCTTCAGCAGGACTGGATAATGTCCGCATTGTTTAGAATGATTAGAATTTGTGGGCACCTCCCAATTCGATTTCTATTTAAATTCAAAATGCTATTTTAAAAACTCGATTCTTGATTGAATTTGTGTACAGCAAATGTGTTGCTACATATTTTGAAAAGTAGGCCTAAAAAGTTCTCATTAGCCTACTGTACGTTATGCTTTACATTAACTTTATAAAGCATATTGCTTTTGAAAAATAAGCAGTAAGCAGTAGCCAATGCCAGTATTGCACTACAAAATAAATCCTGATTTTTATGTGCTGGATTTTTGGATTTCAGTTTTATTAAGTTTTAAAGTATAATAAGTTAATTAAAAAAAGATCACAGCAAAGAGTGAAAGAAGTTATGATAATAATATGATTTTAAAGTAAGTTAAGTTTTTTTTTTTTTTTTTTTGCCAGCACAAACCATGTTATATTTACAAAAATACCTCAGATTGTAAAAGGTCAGGAAGTGCTAATGCTTTCTTCTTTCCAGAGTGAAGCATAATGTACAAGCGCATGGTAATATTATAAAAAAAAATCCTGCTAACACAGGTCCACCACATCCTGTCTCATATTCAAGCGCTGGGCTTAGACACACATACGCAGGGAAATTAAATGTGACTTATAACCGATTATCCCAGCAGGAAACCAGGGAGCCGGATGCATCAATCTGAGAAACTTTCTTACTAAAAACCATACTTTTTACCTTTGATTACAGAATGAATAGGCCTGTTGGTTGACTGTTCCAGACAGCTAATGGAGCAGAGGTGACTTTTATTGCCACTGAGAGGCTGTCAGCCATCAATTTGATCTCAGGTAGCATGACAGCTTGTCAGGTACAGATTTTGTCCTCTAATTTACACTAAGAACTGCTAGAACTTTTCTGTAAATTTCTCTACAGCCCCGAGGCCAATATTTTGTTTTAAGTTTAATTGCTTTCAGTAATTAAAAGTTAATAATTTCTTCTTTAAAAAATAAATAAATAAATAAAATTCTTTAATAATTTACTCAAGCAAAAGACTGACTTGCCTTTGGCCCGTGACCCTACAGAAGAAAAGCAGTTTAGAGAATGGATGGATAGATATGACTGACTTTCTTTCATAGATCACAAAAAGAGATTTTAGTTACACTTCTTTTTTGTACAATGAAAGTGAATGATTATCAGAGGATGTTAAGCTCCAAGAATGGCAAACAACACCATAACAGTAGTCCATAATAATTGTGCAGTATATATAAGTTTTCTAAAGTCATTCAATAACTTTGTATGAGGAACTAAACAAAGAAATTAAGTCATAAATATTTACAATGATGTGACGGTCGTAAATGATGACAGAATTTCCATTTTGGATGAATTATTCCTTTACGATGGCCCTTCATTTTGTGGAACCATCATTGCATTGACAAAATGTCTAGTATTTAGGGAACTATACACACTATAAAAAAATTTAGAAGTTATAAATAAAACAAAGATTACTGGAGTATGTTTTACAAGAAAATACTATTTGAGTCTGTCTACTACAACATTTTATTTAATTCAGTGAGTTACTAGTTAATAATTCAATGTGTTACTAGTTAATTATTTGTGAAATTTCTGAGAAAATTTTTAGTGTATTGTAAAATGATGTGCAATAATACTAATATACCCGCTGACACTAATGCTGCTAAAGAGTTTATGGATGCTTTTATCTGTCTGTACATCAGCATTTTAATTGTTCTGATAAATCCAAGAACCACTTATGGAGCATATGAATTAGATAAGACAACAAAACTAATTAAAGGTTAAGCAAATGATAATTATGTTATTTTTGTGCCGAAACACAGTAATTACACAACCAGAAAAACACACGTTGGTCAACTGCAACTTGAAATACCGAAAAGATTTTGAGGCTATATTTAGATAATTGGGCTCAGGCAAAGGTCTTAAAGAGTTATTGGGCAATTTCTGGCAAACATTGAAAGTAATGGTTACAAATGCACATTTTTTTTCTGATGACTTACCTCTGATGACTTACTTACATTTGTGTGTGTTGCTTTTTTTTCTTTCTTTTTTTAAATCACTAATTTTATACATACAATACTGTGCTAAAATCATTGGATGCAAAAAAAAAAAAAAATCTCAATTATTACAATAATTGTAAAAGGAATATTTGAAATGATGTTTTAATTTTTCCTACTGGCATAGATAACCCTATTAAAACAAATGTTGTTGTGAAGCATCTAATGTGTGTTTGCACAGTTTGTACAAACCCGATTCCAAAAAAGTTGGGACACTGTACAAATTGTGAATAAAAACAGAATGCAATGATGTGGAAGTTTCAAATTTCAATATTTTATTCAAAATACAACATAGATGACATATCAAATGTTTAAACTGAGAAAATGTATAATTTTAAGGGAAAAATAAGTTGATTTTAAATTTCATGGCATCAACACATCTCGAAAAAGTTGGGACAAGGCCATGTTTACCACTCTGTGGCATCCCCTCTTCTTTTTATAACAGTCTGCAAACGTCTGGGGACTGAGGAGACAAGTTGCTCAAGTTTAGGAATAGGAATGTGGTCCCATTCTTGTCTAATACAGGCTTCTAGTTGCTCAACTGTCTTAGGTCTTCTTTGTTGCATCTTCCTCTTTATGATGCGCCAAAGTTTTCTATGGGTGAAAGATCTGGACTGCAGGCTGGCCATTTCAGTACCCGGATCCTTCTTCTACGCAGCCATGATGTTGTAATTGATGCAGTATGTGGTCTGACATTGTCATGTTGGAAAATGCAAGGTCTTCCCTGAAAGAGACGACATCTGGATGGGAGCATATGTTGTTCTAGAACTTGGTTATACCTTTCAGCATTGATGGTGCCTTTCCAGATGTGTAAGCTGCCCATGCCACACGCACTCATGCAACCCCATACCATCAGAGATGCAGGCTTCTGAACTGAGCGCTGATAACAACTTGGGTTGTCCTTGTCCTCTTTAGTCCGGATGACATGGCGTCCCAGTTTTCCAAAAAGAATTTCAAATTTTAATTCGTCTGACCACAGAACAGTTTTTCACTTTGCCACAGTCCATTTTAAATGAGCCTTGGCCCAGAGAAAACGCCTGCGCTTCTGGATCACGTTTAGATATGGCTTCTTTTTTGACCTATAGAGTTTTAGCAATGGCGAATGGCACGGTGGAATGTGTTCACCGACAATGTTTTCTGGAAGTATTCCTGAGCCTATGTTGTGATTTCCATTACAGTAGTATTCCTGTATGTGATGCAGTGCCGTCTAAGGGCCCGAAGATCACGGGCATCCAGTATGGTTTTCCGGCCTTGACCCTTACGCACAGAGATTGTTCCAGATTCTCTGAATCTTTGGATGATATTATGCACTGTAGATGATGATAACTTCAAACTCTTTGCAATTTTTCTCTGAGAAACTCCTGTCCAATATTGCTCCACTATTTTTCACCGCAGCATTGGGGGAATTGGTGATCCTCTGCCCATCTTGGCTTCTGAGAGACACTGCCACTCTGAGAGGCTCTTTTTATACCCAATCATGTTGCCAATTGACCTAATAAGTTGCAAATTGGCCCTCCGGCTGTTCCTTATATGTACATTTAACTTTTCCAGCCTCTTATTGCTACCTGTCCCAACTTTTTTGGAATGTGTAGCTCTCGTGAAATCCAAAATGAGCCAATATTTGGCATGACATTTCAAAATGTCTCACTTTCAACATTTGATATGTTATCTATATTCTTTTGTGAATAAAATATAAGTTTATGAGATTGTAAATTATTGCATTCCTTTTTTATTCACAATTTGTACAGTGTCCCGTTTTGGAATCGGGTTTGTATATATACTGTAAGAACACACAGTACTAATATGTAAACAACATGCTAAATATTTAGTACTGTGTGTACTCTGAGTGCAATTGGCAGTTTGCTATTTATGAGACCATCAGTGTACAGCAAGATGACGACAAAGTGTTCTAAATATAATAGACTATCAGAGGGTGGGCAGCCCTACAGTGCTCAACTGGATCAAAATGCGTCAGCTCCGCAAGAACAGTATTCTGTGTCTGCCATGACTTACTGGGTATGCTTTGGCTAAAGGCAGCCTGAGAGCCACTTAATAACAGAGAAGAACAGATTTTTCACCATATGCCATGCAGGTCTTGCTGGGATTGCATCTAGCCCTTCTACTGCCCGCCTGCTTGTCTGCCTGCCTGCCCGGTCACTTCCTCCCTGACACTGTACATTATACATCTCTATTCCACTCGGGTGTGGAATCCTACAGTATGTCCATAATGTACAAGATACGATCAAAGCCGAACTTCCAGGAGGAGATTAAGCACAGCTAAACATCCTCTCCTGGCTCCTGTCCTGCAAAAACATGACACCTTTGAGGCTGTAGGTGGAGTGATTTAGAGTTCTGCATTAATGGAAAGGTTCTCCTGCTCTTGGCCGGACTCCTGCTCTGTGTCCTTGGCCTTAGTCTATGGATGGAAAGTAACCTCTCTGTATGTACCTGCACGCCTCCAGCTTTTCCACAAGCCACCAAAGCAAAACTGATGTTGTTCTTTCCCCAAGTGTTTCCAAATGAATCACTTTTAAAGGTGGCAGCGGTGATCACAGTTTAAACTCCTCTGACTAGAAAGCTCTCATCTGTCTCGTCCTTCTTCCTGATGTTTGTATTACCCTTTTTAACTTTACTTTGTCAGGAGACTGCCACACTTTATTCACCATTTAGAATTGTTGATCGTTGATGGTAAAAAAAAATTCATATGCTAATGCCATAGTCCCATAGAGATAAACGTAATGGAAAGTTTGGAATGTGTTGAAAACTATAAACCAATCAGTAATGTTCTGCATTGTTTGCCAGCGGTTTCCAGTTGTTTTTTTGTGTATGGAGTTACATAACAGTCGACAGTTCAGCGGTTCACAAAACTCACAGTTCGGATCATATCACAGTTTTTAATTCATAGATCATTTTTTGGTTTCCACTTTGCTTTCCATGTCCTTTTTTTTATTATTTTTTTTTCTGATACCACAGCAAAAACTATTAAATATTACAAACTTACAAATAAATTAAGGTCTAACTGTAGTGTTTTCAGGTACAGATGTAATAATTAGGCCTAAATGTAAAATAACACTGTATGTATATATATATATATATATATATTATAACACTATAAATTAAAAAATATATTAATCTTTGTTAAAGCCCTTTGATTTACTCACCCTCAAGCCATCCTAGGTGTATGTGACTTTCTTCTTTCAGACAAATACAATCAAAGTTATATTAATAACAAAGTCCCTTTAAGACAAGTCATTTCACTCGGCGGCCATCTTTGAAACGCCTCTCGGGCATTCAAGTGCAGCTCCTATCTCTTTGAATGGGGAAACATCAAATTCTCCAAAGCTGTTTGCCAAGCTTTCGATTAAATTTCATATTTAAAATCACCAATGAAATCTGACAAAAACTTTATCGTAAATTTTGTTTCTAAACGCTCGAATCGTGACAAAAAACTTGTATTTTTCAGGCTGGATCAACCTAATGTGCATGCGCAGTCTCTTCAAAAGCGTGTCTCTTGTGCCTCATTTCGGGGGCGCGCTTCTGACTGTTTCTATAGAAACCGGAGCTTCTAATGGCCGCTGCAGTGAAGTGATGACTTTACCAATCGGCGATTGGCTCTTACTTAGAAGGCAGGACTTATTCCGCCATATTGCGTGATGCACTTTCTCCCATTCATAATAATACGAATGACGCGTCTTGTGTTATTCTATAATCTTTGCTAATAATCACCCTGATGCTCCCAAGCTTTATAATGGCAGTGCACAGAAACCACCTGTTTGAAGCTCAAAAAAAGTGCATTCATCCATCACAAACATACTCCACACGGCTCCAGGGGGTTAATAAAGGACTTCTGAAGCGAAGCGATGCATTTGTGTCAGAAAATATCCATATTTAACATGTTATAAAGTAAAATAACTAGCTTCTGCAAGAACGCCTTCCATATTCAACTTACGAAACAAACTTTTTCGTAAGTTACATACAGAAGGCGGTCTGGTCTGGTTATTAATATAACTCCGATTATATTCGTCTGAAAGAAGAAAGTCATATACACCTAGGGTGGCTTGAGGGTGAGTAATTTTGGGTAATTTTCATGTTAAAGTGAGCTAATCCTTAACAAAATTAATGACATAGGCAGCAGCAGGTATTAGGTCACTGTCACTTTAAGACTGAATGCACGGATCCAATATACTGATCCTCACCCGATTTCTTTCTCAACTGTTTACAGTCACAGACATAACCAACTGTGTTTTATGAGAATACTTGCCGAGACTGGTATTTTGACACAATTTTGTGTATGTGTCCATTCAAGTGCTTGGAGATGTGAAAGAGAAATCAATTAGCTGTTCTGAAACGCGCCTCTCGGTTTTGTGCTGAATTGATGGTGAAGCTTAGCAATTAATTTGCAAAACTCATGGTTGCTGAACCATGGGGCCTTGCCCGTACAGATCGCGGATCAATTACAATACGGTTTACCCCTACATTAACAGCTGTATCATTTGGCATCACAGCGTGGTGTAATTTTCTTTGGAAAAGAAAAAAAATTTTGCATGTGAAGAGCATAACATATAATGAAAAATATATATATAGTAGTACCTTGCTAAATAATAAAAATTTAAATGTAAAATGTTGGATAGGCAACTCAACCAGCAGAAAGTTGAGCCTTTAGGATTGTATTAGATTGCATAGTGCACAAGCATTGTAGCATTTGTTGTCCACTCTTACAAATAAAGGTTCCAAAAGGGTTTTTTGTAGGGATGCAATAGAAGAACAATTTAGGGAACCTTTCTGTTAACAGTTCTTAAAAGAACCATTTTTTTCTTAGTGTGAACAATATTTCAATAATATTGTTCACACTTTCCCACTATAAAGAGCCTTTTGTGCAATGGAAATGTTCCAGTAAAGTTGTCTTTTACCCCACCCTGCAGATGCTTTAACATCTGCCATGGTTAATAGCTGACTGTACAGAAATTCATTGACTTATATAGTGACTCATGTGACACTGTGACAGTAACATTCCATCCGCTTACTGTCATGACATAAAACACATGATACATGTCAGCACAGAAGCAATTAGTTTGCACAGCAAGAAAATCTCTGAGCAAGTATTCTTCCATGATAAGAGTGGGAAAATTATTGCCTGTAAATTGATTTGGAAAGTTTTACAGAAGCCCTTCAAGCACAAGAGAAAGCTGGAGGAAACGGGCCGTAAACAGTGCTATAAGTCTGACTTTGAGACCGTCGCTGTCTCCTTTACATCTGGTTCTTATTATTGGCTCTGAAGTTCCCTCCAAGCCATATATGTCTGTCCCTTACAGACAGGCCCAGACAAACAAGCTCAGTATAGTGAACCACATCACCTAACAATCCACTCCTTTAGTGCTTACATGTGTCTTATCTGTGTGCCTTAATGAGCACTGATAGCAAACATAGGGTGAATTCAGGTTGATTGGGACACTTTTTCCAAGTCATCTCAATGGCAAAAAGTGTCCCAATCAACCTGAATTCAACATACTATTGACATAAGTTGCCCGAGTGCACTTGAACACTCAGATACGGCCTATTTCATAGACCACCTTGATTTATAATTCAGGCTAGTATAGTGGAGCTGGGTAAAAATTTTGATTTTTCTGAGATTTTCATGTGTAGTCCAATTTATTTTTATTATTTTTTTAAATTCTCACTTGGTTGTATTTATTGATCAAAAATACAGTGATACTGTGAAATATTTTTCAAATTTAAAGTATTTGCATTTAAAAATACATTTTGAAATGTAATTTATTCCTGTGATATTAAAGCAAAATTTTCTGCTTCATTACTTAAGTGTCTTAAGTGTCACATGATCCTTCAGAGATCATTCTAATATGCTGATTTCTTATTATCAATGTTGTGCCGCTTAACATTTTTGTGGAAACGAAAAAATATAAAAAAAAATTCTGGATTCTTTGATAAATAAAAAGTTCAAAAGAACAGCATTTATTTGAAATAAATGTAACATTATAAATGTCTTTGTCACTTTTGATCGAAATATTATTTAAAAAAAAAAATCTTAATGACCCAATAGTAAAGTAAAACACACATTATAATGGCAATATACAATCAAAATGAATCAAATTCTGCATGAATTGGGAAATTTGTATCGCCATCCTGCTCTACAGTGTAGTGCACGGATAAGAAAAGACTTTTCATGGTGAATTAAATACTGTTTGCTTCCTGTTATTGCATATTTCAAAGATCAGTAGATCTGACAAACATTTTATTAAAATTGCATTTTTAAAATATTGCAAGTCACACGTGCATGCTCTGCGCTGTATTATTGCTCATTTACAGTATAGTGCTGGAAAAAGCACAGTTAAATCCTAAACCAACAGATGGCAGTATGTCTTAAAGAAAAGACCAGGACGAATACTTGGTTTTACACACACACTGTAACACTGCAGCATGTGACATACTGCCAATGTGAGAAGTTTGAAATTACACTAAATTTAGCTTGAGGCCTCTCAGTAAATTTCTATAGACTGATCTCCAGACATGATCTTATTCTCAGAGTTTGTCAGAGATGACATCCGGTCACCTCCAGCAGGACAGGCACTGTTGTCGCCCTTGAATAAAGCTGTGCGGGAACATTGACTACACATGGAAAATGTGGGCTGTGGTTTTCTTCTCTTCTTGGCAAGAGGCTGCTGTAGTAAAAAAAAATTGGAAAAATGTTAACCGTTCCAAACATATGTTCTCATGGAAGGGGGTAGCACTTTTAGTTGGTCCCCCAACCAATGTACAGGCCTAACATACTAATTATGAATTATTTTCTCCACATTCAGTCTGTACAGAAGCTGTTTAGATATAAAACAGCAGAGGAAAATATGTCAGTCTGGTTAAATAGATCACAAACATTTATTGTAGCTCGTGTGTTCCAGTTAATTCTAATCACCATCAGTTTGAACAAGGTTGCCGCTATTTTTTGAGACTTTGTTATTTGTGCGCTTGTGTAGAATTCTGATACACACATTTTTATGACAGCAATCAAGTTTCTTCTTGCCCAATACAATGATTCAGCTGCATGAGGCTATATTGCGCACTCATTCTATAGAGGGAGGCATGTGAAATGGTTCATTATGTAGAATAGGGAGGCAAACTGTGTCACATTTCTTAAAACACTCAAGATTTCCTCATTGTTCAGGAAACACAATTCTCTTGTTCAGTTAAACAGTAATGGATGTGTCATATGACACCACATAGTTAATGATAAATGTAATATGTCTTATTTTGGCAATAATCAAGAATAGTAAAAAAAGGAATTCCACATTATTTCAAAAGTACTGTGACAAATAATACAATGGATTTATCCCAATAATCTCAACACTCGATCAGATTTTGGATGACGTGGTACAAGGTCAACAGTGTCTCAGGAAAATGTTCAGCTCATGTAACTATGTTAAATGTACAAAATGTGTAGATATTCTGATTATTCTGATTCTGATATTGTAATACTGTAAATGCGGTGAAATTTTGGGGAGCAAAAGGTCTGAGTTTAAATAGGTTGGAAATATTAATAAGGTTCAAGGTCAATAGTTCTCTAAAACTTGGTCATTCAAAAAATGCATTTTCTTTTCAGAGGATGCAAATGATCACATCACTGATTATTAGAAGTTTACAACTACTTTTTTGCTGTTGAGATTATAATAATTTAAAAGACTATTAGATAAAGATTGATAGGTTGATCTAATTGGTAAATGCACAAAAGATGTCTCATCAACCTACTTGTGTCAACATGTATTAATGTTTTGGCATTACAGTTTTCATGTAACAGTCAGACTACTAAAATTAGCAGTGCTAGACACGTCTTTGTATACTGACGTCGATCTGATCACGTGGCTGATCCCTTTCAAATTTGTTGTTTTGTCTTCTGCTTTCTTCACCTCTCTTTTGTACAAAAGTTGAAAGAGAATCTGAGCATTTGCATTTTTGAAAAACATTAAGACATCACGGACATGCAAAGTTGCCATAGTTGTATTTATTTGAAAACAGCAATCTGTATTTTTTTCACCTGTGCTGTGATTCGTCAAAACCGATATTGTACATAGTTTTTCCACTGAAAATCACAAAGATACCCTTTTTTATTTTTTTATTATTTTTATAATTATGTTTGTCTTTTATTCTTTTTGTTTGTTTCAATACAATGATTTGTGCTTTTGATACCTTAGGTTTTAAAGACATGTTAATACAGTTAAGTGGATAGCAGGGACTACTGACAAAAATGTCAAAGGAGTCAATTACATAGATCATATACACACAATACAAAATACAGATATACACACAAGAGTGCACTGGCTTCATTCTCCAGTTCAGTTAGGTTGCTTCAACTCAAAACATGTATAAAAAAAAGAAAGAAAAAAAAAACTATTTCCAATCCCAATTCTAAAAGTGATATAATTTGGGATTCTTTAGGAAGGTTTAGGAAACATAAGGTGCATTTTAGGAGTTCTCAGTATTGGAGTTTTTGTAAGTATAGTTATAAAAGTGTTTGAGGACTGATGACATGGCCCATGACGAACTCCTTCAATGTATGAATATGTATGGCTATGAGCGTACAGAACCGTAGGCATCCAGTATTTACATCTGTTGGAATGTTCCCCATACTAATCATCAACAAGTCAAGTACTTCAAGCAACATAATTCACAGAAGATCAAAATACCTTTCACATCTACCTCAGTAAGTGGTGGAGGAAATGCAGAAGTGCGAAAGTTGATTCACTTGCTTAATGCTTAAACAGTTCTACATTTAAAATGTGAACGGTGAAATCACAACTAGTGTAGCCTACCAGCCAATAGGAAAGAGAAGGGTACAAGCACTTAGAACCAACTACCATACTGTATGTGGGTGTCAATCTAAAACATGTGCAGATATATTGTTTTTTGTTTTCTGTATACTAGGTATATAAACATTTACTTAAATTATATAGAATTCTAAATAAAGCGAGTTTACTGAGAAGTATATGCACACATACTTCTAATATATAAAGCCATATTACATGTACATAATTTTTGCTCTAATTATGCAATAGCAAAACCCATGCTTTACATAGAAAAGGCATCCACAACATTAAGAAAAATGTACAATTTATGAAACAAGATACAATAAATAGTATTATAGAATCGCTGCTGTACACAAAAGCCATTTAATTTCACACATATAAAAATATGTTTTAGTGCAACCTTACACGTATTGATACTTCACATCATTCAGACCGAAAGTGTCCAAAAAGACGGTAAATTGCATTTATTACAAAGCGGGGTACACAAAACTCGATATATATTTACATGTCTTCCTGTTTAATGCTTATAAGAATATAAGCAAAAAGTAAAGAAAAGGCACACACATCTGTACATTTTTTAAAAGTACCAGACAAAGTCCATAAGCAATTTTGGTCAGGCTCATATATGTATAAGTTAACATATATATGTATGTATGTATGTATGTATATATATATATATATATATATATATATATATATATATATATATATATATATATTCTTTGAAACTTTAAATAAGAAAGTAATTATAGTTGAGATAGCAAACCATTTTATAAAAGGCATGCTATACATGTACATTGAACCCACGGAATCAGTTCACTTGTTTCGAGACTGTGTGCATGGATGTACATTTGTAAATATAAAATGTGTTAGCATAATTTACCACTCTCCCTTCGACCTTGTTCACCTGTTGTTAATAGCGTCTTTTGAATCTTTGCCTTTCTTTATGGTCGCTGGCCTCTCTCCACGGCCCTGTTGGCCAGGCGCTCGCTCTGCCGTCTCTGTGTTGTAGAGAGTGGGATGGCTTGCTGCGGGAGTCTTTGATGTGGCAGACATACTGCTCTCTGCTCTGGAGTGTAGGGGGTGACTGATCTCTGAGCTGCAATAGTGTTGCGCTCTCGCCGCACAGTCTTGCTGAGCTGCGGGTGAGTGAGATAATGTGTGTTGAAGGTAAGGATCAACAGGAACTGACGATTTTTCGGGGGTTTCCTCAGAGGCGATGCACAGCGATGCAATTGCCTTAGTGCACGTTTGGATGCACTCTTCTTGCTTGCTTTCCTTGTCGGACACGTCAGTGCTGTCCTCTCGTGACTTTTGTGAGGAAGGTGATGGAGCATTGGGGGACATGGATTTTTCATGGGGTTGAGGTGAGTCTTCTGGGCCTCTGCTGAAGGGCCCTCTGCCCTCAGAAAGGTGGTAGGACACCTCACTGGTGCTGGACTCCTCCGAGGTGCTCTTCTGCAGGGGAAGGCGTGTAGGGTGGCCATGACCTGTGACAGAAGCGGGCACAGAATGGACCATCTGGATGCCGCCAATGGGTATCATGGAGAACGGAGTGCGGATCTGTTGCTGGGAGTGCAGGGGAAGGTGGCTAAATAATCCCTGGTGGATGCTGGAGGCATCTGTGTTGCGAGCATCCCCTTGACGATGAGATGTCTTTCGCTGGTCCTAAACAGTTGGAAGACATGGTTCATTTACATTGCAAATTGTCAAAATTCCTGGACAAAAAAGCAGTGTTCAAATAAATACTTGTGAAGCTAAATTCACATTAGATAAGATTAGCAAGAATTCTTGAAATACTTATTCTGCTTATCTGGGGCCTGTTTCACAGTTATTTAAACTGGACCTCTTCGAAAGTTTGGAAAATTTAACAAGACCAACAAAGAGCAAAAACAACAGTTGCCAGTAAAAAGGGCCAAGCTTACATAATAGACCTTGCTCATTTGTCTTATTATCCCCCTAGCTTCATGGGAACAAGCCAGGTAGAGCTGAAATGAATTACTCTACTGCATACACTGTATAGGCACTGCAGGTTCCCATTTTCTCCAGAGGGTTCTTAACTAGTACACAGTATAAATAGAAATGCTCCATTCTGTTGTATGATGGCCTTTTGTTAGTCTGTTAGAACTGGCTATCACTGCAATTTATTTGTCCACACTTGTCTTGCAATTGTAAACTTCAGCATTCTATATTTCATTCAGAATCATATACTGTATTCACATTGCCTTTCCTTTTGGCATATTATTATTATTAGCCCTCATTTTGAACAGAAATTATTTTAACTCATCAATGTATGCAGGCATGTGCACTGTGTCATTTTGAGATGGACTGGATAGGGTTGCCTAGCTAGTGCACTGTTTATAGCTATAATAATTTTCTCTAAAACAAATTAAATGTGAAAAACAGTTCTGTAATGACTGGAGCTATAATGTTTTAACTGTTTATGAGGCAAGTATAATAACTTACCATCTCCAATTCTGCATGGCCCTTGGTCTTTTGGCTTAACGATATCATCTCTGCATGTGGACTGGGGCTGAGCGCCCATGGGCTACTTTGATAATGGAGAGCCCTCCTGGGAGACACAGGTCTGATCATGCCCCTGCGGCTTCTGGGAGAAAGTCTACCCGAGAGATCCCTTCCTGGGGATGTCGGTCGTCCTGTCTGGGAGATGGGAGAGAGATGCCCTCTAGGTGAAAGGTCCCTCCTTGGTGACAAATCCCTTCTATAAACATCCCGCCTGGGGGAGATATGCCTAAGGGGAGATGCTTCTCGCCTTGGTGACAAACGGCCACGTGGAGAGAGGTCCCTTCGAGGGGACAGATACCGCCTAGAGGAAGGTGAGCTTTCTCGAAGAGGGGAGGAATCACAGCCTGGTGAAGACAGATGGGAGCAGAAGTCAAAGGAGGATGAGCTATGTTCCAGGTCTTCATCCATAGAGCTAGGCACATCCAGTCTGTTTTTGTGATCTTCACCCAAAGCCCCTTGAAGGAGCTTCTGGTATTCAGCCATCTGGGCCTCTCCAGCTTTCTCACTGGGTGCCATGAGTTGGGTGATCTGAATACTGGGCAGACTGGTGAAATAAGTGAAAAGAGGCTGTTTGGAGACGGAGCCCAGAGGCTCTGGGGTGGATTCCTGTGAAGCAGCGACGGTGATGGAGTGTGAGGGGATGGCACATGGCTGTGGGCTTGTGCTTCGAGACCGTGTTTTCGGTGTTGAATCACCATCATACTCGTCATCCTCATCCTCATCTTCATCAACTTCATCGCCATCCTCTTCAGCACCCTCTGAGTCATCAGCGTCAGAGAACTGGTGCTCTGCCATTATCTCTGACATCTTCTCTGATGCTCTTTGAACCTCCTCAGTGGTGTCTGGGAAAACATGAAAAATAGCACATTTTCTCAATTGACTTTCACAGGTCAACATTGTTTGAGGTGTGGTGAAATCGAAGTGTTTCATTTGTTCCTTTGAACAAAAATGCATAAATCTTGGCCTAGAAAGGTTAATGGGCTTCCTTGCCTCTTGTGCTCAAAATCAGAAAAATGTTCTTTTTAACTTTACTGTTTAATTAGGCCAATATTCCTGTACTTTCAGATTCAAATATATTGCAATGTTGGGTTCTCTCAACAAAAGCATACCTGGTTCTTCTGCCTCAGCCTCATCCACAGATGTCACTGACACTCCAAGCTCTAAGCACTTCTTCATGTGAGCTTTTGACTTCATGTGTTTCGTAAGGTTTCCTGAAAACAGATTTTAAAATGTGTTTGAACTGCTTGCATTGGCTAAAATTATTTCTAACCCTCAATTTAATCTAATAAAATAGTACAGAGAACTTCTGTTGTTCAGTGTGGTAATGACAGATGTTTTTATTATTTATTTTTTTATTATTTATTTAAAACTTATACGAATCATGGTTTAATCAAACTATAAGACATTATTTGTATATTTGCATGTGTGTTGCTATTGGAAATGAATGAGAAAACCCACCTTTTGTTTTAAAAGCAAAGTTGCAAAACTTGCAGACATATGGCCTGACATCTGTGTGTGTGCGAATATGTTTCTTCAGCATGCTTGGCTTTTTGCAGCGGATCCCGCACTCCTCACAGATGTACTTTCCCCGGCCTCGGCCACGCACATAAACATAGTCTTCGTTGGATTTGTACCTGAAATTAAAACAAGGCAAGGGTTATTAACATTATTGGAAAGTATCAAATATATTGGTGAATGCTGCTGATGGGGAATTAAATCACATACATCAAAAAGCTAATGTCATATATTTTGATTCTTTTATATGTTTTAAACTAAAACATTTTCACAGCTGTATCGATTCAAGTTTTTGTTCCTGCCCAGGATAATATTATATGGAGCACCAAATATTTTAAAAGCACAAGTTTCATTTTAAATATATATCAAAGGCACATGCATTTGCAGTACATGTGCAATCTATATTATGATACAAAAACACAAAACAATAATATATCATACACATTTCAGCTGCTTCAGTTTTAACCGATTTAGGCACCATTAAATGAATTTGTATGTTGACAGATGTTGGATTCCTCAGCTCCTAATATTTGTTTCCCAGCAGTATTAAACTTTAATTGGATTTTAGAAAAGGGGGAGTTCTCATGTTCTATAAAGAACACTTAGTTAGATGTTCAAAAATAACCATACATCTTCACATACCCTCCTTCAAAGATTTTGATGCGAGTGGGTTCAGCCTGCTTTGAAGAAGCTTCTTTTTCTCCATGGTCCTCTTTTCCCCTGTCTCTTGAGCTAATTCCCTTCATTTTCTTCCCAAACTTTCCGACATCAAACTGTATAAGCTCAGGCTTCAACTGGAAATGTAAACAGAAAACAGTTTGAATAATGAACCCAAAAACTGTAAACATAATACACAAGCAACATTGGTCTGTCCATTTTCCCATCCATATTTTGCAAGCAAAATATATAGCATTTTCTAATTTTACAGTTTGAAAGTTGTAAATTTAACATTTTTCACAATATATCTCTATTATATATATATATTATATCTCTATATATGTTATATTATCTGTCTAGACAAATACTATTAAAATCTCCATTTTCTAGAATAGGTATTTATTCACAAAAATCAATAAAATGAAATGTATATTGTTATGTGTAAATATTTTTCTTTTCAATTAAATTTGAATTACTTAAAGTTCTTATATATTTTAGGAAAGTCAGGACTACCTGCTCAAACTTCTGTTTCCACCGGAGGGATGAAACAAGTTTTCCAGTGCCAGGTTGATGCATAGCAGCCATTGTATACATCTCTGTGTTCTTCCTCTGTTTGGACCGAAGAAGTGCCAGGGTGGCCTTGGTGCTGAGGTTGAGTGGGTTGGGATTGTAAGAGCTGACGCACCAAGAACCATACACAGAGGTTAGGGGAGTTGTATGTGCGTAATTTGGCTTGGTATAATTTAAGAAGCACCAGCTGACACTAGTTGGTGTGCGAAGACTTGGGAATTGAAAGAACTGATGTACATCTGCCAGATCAGTGAGTAGGAGAGTGCTACCAGCAACTCCTCCACCACCCTGATTGGCAGCTAGCTGCACCAGCATGTTTACTGGGAACTTGTTACCCATGTTCTGCTTGGATTCTTCTTGAGTATCACTTGAGGAGATTACTGATTGTGGGCTTGAGCTTGCCTCTGGAGTAGACTCATCTACATCAAGCTCTTCTGGGGAATCTGCTCTGCTAGCCACATTTGTAATAATTTGCAAGGGTGGAATGAAGTTGTCTTTTGGAGGCACATCAGGTAAATGAGGTGCAGATGGGTACCCAAGTAATTTAGACGACAAGAAATCAGAGGGTGGAGATGAGGACATCCTCTCTTGTTCATCTATGGAGTCATCTCTCTTTGAAAATTCAGGTTTGGGGGACTTATCATCTTTTGGTGCACTAGAATTGCTCAGCTCAACTGCACTAAGCTCTTTCACTATCTGTCCATACATCTTCTCTTCCTTGACCCGTTTCTGTTGTTTGGTTTCAATAAAAAGCTCAAGACTGCTAGCTGGCGACAACATTCTCTTGCTCCCCCCGATACTAGAGGAAGCATCTGTAGTAGAGATAGTTCCTGACGTCAGAGACAAAGGAATTCCTGTATTAAGGCTCCCAGGTAAATATTCAGGAACTTTCCATATTGGAAAATTTAAGGACCCTTCAGAATGTCCTAATATTTTGGATAAATTGATGCCTACTTGGTGCTTTGATCCAGTGCCTGTTAGGGAAGCAGTCGACACACTGTCTGTGCATATAACTCTGATAGAATTTGTGCTCTGAGCATGAGTGACAAAGATTTGTGAAACACTTGTATACATAACACTACCATAAGATGGCACATTTGTCTGGATCCTGACTGGGACCAGCATTCCAGGGAGTGATGGTTGTGAACCTACATTTTGAGTAGCAAAGACAGGCTGAACTTGTTGTAAGAAGCCTGTAGTCAGCACTTTAGATGACAAGACCCCAAGCTGCTGTGGGGAGGCTCTTGAGGGATAGGGATAGTTGTGACTTGCCCCATCGGTTTTTGAGTCTGTTTGCACTTGAATTTGATGAGGAGGTTGGTATTGTTTCTGTAGAATGGGCTGTAGATTTGGCTGTTTGATATGTAGTTTCTGTAACTGATGTGTCTGGAATGCCAGGTGCTGCTTGTTTCTTTGTGTTGATTCAGGATGCCAGAGCATTGGTTGAAATGGCATGAAGGGTGAGGTTGCCAGGTTGCTCTGAAGTGAAGAGTGCTGAATTATATCCTGGGTCATGTGCTCATGCACTGAATGCTCACTATCTGATGAAAGCTGTGCAGGCAAACGAGGAGCGTTCTGGAAATGATCCTCAGATTGGCTGTCCTCACTGATGCTTTGTTGCAGCAAGTGATGCGATCCTAGAACTGACTGTGTAGCTCTTCTGGGTCTTGCCATGTCACTAGTTACACAATAGGATGTACCAATTAAAGCAGCTTGAGAAACATGGTCAGAATGCTCTTGTTTGATATTCAACTCTGAGATTGGCTCTTGAACCACTACTTCAGGATAGACACTGAGAGACGCCTGTCTAACCAGGTAACCACGTCTACGCTCCTTCATAGCTGAAGCACTTGCATATACTTCTCCTTGTCTTGAACCGGTTGAAAGACTTCCATAATCAAATGACTTACTACGTATTTCTGGTACTTCAGTGAGCAAAGCACAGGGTGCCTGCTCTGATGAGGAGCGTCGCATCTCTCTTTGATGATGCCCTGGTATAGACAGAGAATGGCCACTGCCTGGAACAGTTAAGAACTCAGACTGCTTAGCAAAGTCATCTTGTTTAGTTGGGGACACAGATTTGATGCTTTCCTCTCTGTCAAATGACATTGAAAAACTTGAGCTATGAGATAAGTTACTTTCTTGACTAGGGCTTCTTGAAAGGCTAGTACAAGTGGACTCAAAGCTTGACTCCCCAGAAGAGTGCTCCATATCTGCGAGACGCAGACGTTTCTTTTTTGGGGGTAGCTTCTCTGCAGGAAGCTGGGACAATGTTTCACTCCTTTGTGGCCACTGAAATTCCTCAACATGTTTCTCTGGTTCTTTCACTAATACTTCAGGTTCTTTTTCTGGTTTGTCAGGCTCTTCTGTAACTCTTATTTCAGGCACTTGAATGTTGGGTTGTCGTACAAGTTTGTGGGGTATATGATACAATGGGTTAGAAGAGAAAGATCCATGCTCATTGTCACCCTGCTGCTGATGTTCCATGCTTTCTGATTTATGATGAGAATCAGGGCTCTGCACATCATCAATGTTTTCTGTGTCTGATTGCTCAGAAAGATGTCCAGCATGCTTATCTGGCTGATAAAATGGATGTTCAATGGATTCAGTCTTCTCAAATGAGTTTGGCCTGCTCAGCGAATTAGTATGTTGAATGACAGATATTACATTACCAGCAGTCTTTGTGTCTGAATCTTGAACAAGTACCACATCCTCTGGTGTCATACATGAGCCTCTGTCAAAACTGTCTGATGGACTGTGGGCTCTAAACATAGATCCCTTACTTGCAGGAGCAGCCTTGGCAGAATCTTGACTTCCTTGTCTTAGGTCATAGTCCCCTGTGATTTCAGTAGAACCACTCCGACTGCCATCATCTTGTCCAAGGCAATCTTCCTCTTCACCAACACTCTTTTTCATGCGCCGTTTTCTTGTGGTGAACTCTGTTATTCCCACCTTTGTACCATATGAAGTGTATGCTGTGCGTACTTCTGGGCAAGCCATCTCTGAGCCAGAGCCTTTAAATTCTGGCATCAAAGACCCCCTCTCTCCCATTTTTAAAGAGTTCGGACCTGTGATCTTCCCATAGTTCTCTGACTCTCCATGCCCTTCTTGGGCAGAGTGTTCAAAGGCACCCTGTCTCCTTAACCTCTTTAGACCCACGGCTCCTGTGTAAAAGACGTCATCTTGGGTCATCATCTCATCAAATGAGTGACTCCCTCTTAGACTTGGTGGGACATTGAGGTTGGTAGGGGAAGGTGTTGGCATTGAATTGCTTCTAATAAGTGGCCCTGAATCAGAGGGTGCTTCAAGAAGACCTGTGTTAGTTTGGCAAGAGCCAGCATGATAATGCTTTGGGTCACATCCAGCAATTAATTGAGATTCTCCATTATCACTTTGATAAAATACATGACCCTCTGATATCTTTCCCATGGCCAACTCCTGCATGGCACTAGAACTGTTGATATTAGTGTCTTGACTAGCAATAGCTACCATCCCAACTGTGACTGATTGTCTAGATCTGGAGTTGGTTCTGTGGTACCAAGTTCTTCCAAACATTATCTCTTCATATGTCTTTACATTGGTGTTGGGTGGACTAATCTGCTGTTCAGCACTCTCTGAGCGGGAAAAATAACCAGAATCAGTGCTACCTTTGCTGTGGGGGCTTAAGAGATTTTGCGACTGCTCTGAATCCTGGTCCTTTTTCTCAGTTAGTCTTAAGGCAAGTCTCTGTTTAACTGTATGAGACTCATCTCCTCTGCCCATCTGTCCACCAATAACTGAACCTTTAATGTCTGTAAACTGGGGACACTCTGTGGCAGGTGATGGAACCCCTTGTTTTGGAACAATTAAGATAGGCACTTTCATAGATGCCACGGACATTTCCTCTGCTGGATCTGCATATGCTGGTCCCCTTTCCATTTGGCTCTTGTCAGACTCGAATGATATCTGTGGGCTACGTTTTTCAGGGAACACAGCCCCTTCTGCAGTTTCCTCATCAGTGTCTGTGCTTTGTTCACCGTCAGAGTGTGCCTCTGCTTCCCCAACTGAAGATGCTTGATCAGTGTCTGTTCGAGTTGCTAGCTCAGAGAATGGAACAAGTCCTGCTTTGATAGCATGAGCATGAGATTTTCTATGTTTATACAAATTGCTCTTGGTTTTGAATGAGAAACCACATGGAACACAGGGATAAGGACGCTCCCCTGTGTGGGACCGGATGTGTTTTTTGAGCACACTGGGTTTAGCACATGCCCTGCCACAGTAGTGACATATGTACTTTCCTGGTTTCTTGGGTTTTTGTTCCTTCTTATGACTTTCATCTGGCTGCTCGGGTCCAGATTGGGAAAACTGGCCAAAACTGGCTGGAGACTTCTGACGGGGAAATACTCCATGAGAGCGGGAGTGAACAGGAAACATATCATCTGGTGGCAGAGATTGCAGTTGACCAGAGAAAGGCCAGGCATGGGCCTCTAACCCAGGTTGTGGCTTTGTACCACCAAGGAAAGGCTCTTGCGGGTATGAATGTGGCAATTGGTAGGAGTAAGGCCGAGGGAAAACCTGTTGAAACTGGCTTTCTTGTGATGAGTGTGTCACTGCAGATGACATCAACTTTCCAGAGCTAAACTTTTGAGTTGAGCTTGCAAGGCTTGTCCCACTTGTAAGACTTTGCTCACGATGCGAGTGTCTTTTAACATCTGGATCTGCGAAGGTACTTCTTTTCGTCACAGCAGATGGCTCAGAGACCCATTTTCTTTGTAAGAGGTTCTTTTCTCGTTGCTCCTTGGTGCATTTTTGGCCAACAGCAGGTTCATGTGGCTCCATTTTTATTAGTACTTCAATGGGGTTTCTTAAGATGGGTGTTTGCTAAATTTCATTCATGTACGCTGTCATGTCAGATGAGTTACTTAAGTGACTCCTAAATAAAAGGTCCTTCCACTTCCATAGTTCAAGTGTCGCTCCACTTTAAAAATGTAAATTATGTCCCTCTGTGACAATCAGGCCAGTATTTTTCCATCACTCATTTCAGCAGTCCATTCACTTTTTGTTTCATCCAAGGTTGTTCCTCCTCTGTTTAAAGACCTCTGATGTTTCAGTATCTATAAGAGAGAAAAAAATCAAACCAAAATTTGAACATTGCTTTTTAGAAAAAGATTCTAAATGTACTAAAGAAAATACTACATGTTCAACACTACTACCTTAAGATTTTGAAAGTTGATATCTAAATAAGCTGGGGAAAAATCATACTCAGCTGTCTAAACAAAACAGTATGGTAGTTGATCATGTGACTTGCTCATCATACTTCAAATACAGCTTGCTTTCTTGTTTTATTTCAGTTTGATATCTAGACAGCTGCACAGATGTGTACTTCTCGTCTAGCAAGTGTGTCAAGAGTTTTCAATGAACTGATGCAGAGGAGCTACCACCTCCCTCTGCTCATGAGTCATCATTAACAACCTTGCCCACTCATTTCCTAAAGTGACACAAACATATAAAAATAGCCCAAGGAATGCAAATGACATTCGAAGTAGTGTGGGTGGGTGTTTAAAGGGCAAACTCTAAGCATTTTCTTCCTTAAGAGTTTTGGGTTTTTCTGAGCTTTGAAAAACTTTAACACCGTGAACACTTAAGGACAAAGGAGGAAGCAAAATACAGTGTCAAGGTACAGAACAACTTTGGACAGCTTTTTGTACAACTTTACAGAACTCAAAGCAATAAATAGAACATGAATGTGTTCGTAAAGGGAAGACGATGAACACGCTCTCTGTGTGATGTATATCTTAAACTCATTCTGATTGCAACAGACAGCGCTGCTTGAGAATGAGTGAGGAAACTGTGTGACGCTGGTGTCTGGAAGGCGATGTGAGCACTAAAAATAGCAGGGCAGAAAAACCACTGGTATTTATAGCACTTGAAACATTAACTTTTGGTTCATTTTGTTTTCATAATTCTTCCATGCCTGACACAGGAAAGTATGTGTTCACAAACCAAGACAAACCATGAGTTGAACTCCTCAGTTGCTGTTGCACTAAAGCAGTGATTTTAATTGTATAGCAGCCTTGTCAGCCATTGTTTCCTACAGCAACATGCACAACCAAATTGTGTATATTAGTGAGGCTTTCAGAATGATGACACAGAAACTAGAGATACTGCTGACACCCCTATAAGGACATAGATATGATATGTATTGACATACATCTGGTCTTCTCTCAAATGTTTACATTCACTTAAGACAAAACTGTTTTAATGAATCGTCACAAAGACAGGAATTTTGACATAATTCAAGTACAATAAGCCATGAGTCGCATTGAGTTCTATTTTGCTGCTTATTGCACTTTACACTTTTTAACATCAGGCACTTTATTTTTCTCATTCAGGCATGCCATGTTTCTTTATCACTCTGAAGTGTTAATAAATTTAAGTAGTACTGTGCAACATGGATATTTACCAATGTAAACAATATAGAAAAACCTCTATTAATAGACACTTTATATTGCCGCCATTATACATATTGTCATACTGTCCTCCCCTATTACTCGTGCTTTTCCCCACTTTTTTTCCTGACTTTCGTGACATGATGGATTTTTGGGTGGCGAGATATCTATTGAATGAATTGCATAATCTATGTTTTAAAGGCAGGTTAAAAATACTTTGAATCATTTTTTTAAGAGGCAAATTGATGTGCTTACAATTTGAGGGCACATGTGTGGGACACATACTGTGAAGAGGGTAAGAGCAGTGCCTCCATTCACAGCAAATCCATCAGAATTTGGAATAGCATGACTAAGTCATATTACATAAACCACAAGATGTTACAAAAGTCTTACATGACATGACGTCACTGTGCTCTCTTCTACTGGTGCCCTGTGAATCTACAGTAAGTCCTGTTCTACACACATAGCTCAAAACATATTTTTCAACCACCCCATGTTAGATGGTTATGAAACTTGTTTATGCCTAAAGATTATTGTGATCCTTGCATGGCTGAGATCAGTACGCTGCTGTCTACTGTCCCACTCATCTTCCTGCCCAATTTTAACATACAAAGTGTAGGAGGTACGTAGCCTGGGGCCACAGCAAGGTCTCTACACTGGATGCACAATGCCAGTATAATAAAGAACATAAAAACTTTTATGAGGACACTTGCTCATGAATAAAAATACACCACCTAATCTAATGCAAGGATTATGCATTTTACAGTTCTGCTGTCAGATTCCAGTGAGAGGATTAACATCAGTCTTCTCAAAGTCTGTTTGTCAAGGAGTGCTGCATGGTGCAGCAGTCCTAAAAGGATTTGGAGAGGCATTATGTCACATTCTAAGCCATTTGGATATCCTTTTCACTTGAAGGGAGACTCCCTGTCTTTTTTAAGTGCCATCACATTTAAAGCCATTACGCAGTGGAAATGCCTAATCTCCCAGAAGTTCACCACAGGACACTGCAAGACTACAAACAAATAAATATAGAAATGAACAACTAAATAAAGAATAAAATAAAAGCAGACCTATTTCGCCAAAGTATGTTCTTAAAATATTCTGAGTCATGCTCTTTAACAGGCATTGTGATTATCAACTGCCTAGCTGTTTAGCTCCTGCCAAAGTTACAGGGTTATAGCAATAAACAACTAGAGTAATTCAGTCAAGCTTGTCCATTTACCGCTCACCACGTTTTAAAGGGATGGTTTTTCAGTCCAAAGCCCTTATGGTGTGATATGTTGGTTTAAGTACAAAGAACTGCAAATTCAGTAGTGCAAATGACTCGATAAATAATTAGGAAATATGTATGTGACTGCAGTTTACATACTTAAGCTAATGGACTCTTTGGAGGTAGACAGTGATACTAGATCATGTAGTTCACTGAGGTGCACCTGGACACTGAGCGGTATGTTCCAGAGATTGGGTTCCACCTTTTGTCTACTCCCCCATGACATCACAGCCACGATGCTGGGGAGGTACACAAGCCAGATCTCATTGCCCGGAGTCCAAAGTGGGACAATTTTTTGTTCCTTATAGGACAGACACTGAATAATTCAACAAGCTGCTAATTGTTTCAATTCAGTGGTTATAGAAGTTATCGTGACAAACTTCTACTGCTAAAACAATTGTTGTCATTCCCTTAAACTATTTTGCACCTTATTTGTATTTGTCTTGTTGTGCTCTAAATTTTGCTTACGCCTTGCTTGGTTGTCTCAAGAGTAACTTTACTGCCATAAGGGAATTTCAAGTGTGCATGAATACCACTACTCTTGCAGAGGAGGAGAGGTTGCTAAGTTGATTTTTCCACGGCCCTTGTTCCAGCTATCCCAACTCATTAGTGATGGAGGCAACTTTTACTACTCCAACTGAGCTTTATCATCTGGCACAGAGCAGATAAGAATGAGTATGAAAATAGATTGAAGTAAGGACACCACAATAAAATCTTCTGTTTTAAAGGAACTGGCACATGTCTTTTCAAAGCAATTATTCAAGCAACCTCGACTGCATGCTGGAAGGATCTCAATGGCTGCTCTTTTATTTAACTTCCTTTAACTGAAAAAATCCATCGTCCGTTTGCTCAAATAAAGGAATTTTCTGAGACAATCCTGAATTATGGCACACTAATGCTATCCTCACATTACCTTTTCCTTCACTCGCACAGAACTTTTGTCTTTGCAGTTTATCTCAGCTCCCTGCAAGATTTACCTTTTGCTCATCCAGCAACTTTTACGGTGTGATTTTGGTCTGTGTTAGCAGGACCAGAGGATGTATCACCCAAAATGTGTGTGAGTCAGCCCCCTGGAGTGTCATACTGACTCCTCATTAAGACTCCAAAGTTGAATCTTGGGCAGGCGACTCATCCAACTCCACATGCAGCCGGGTGAGAGGCCAGCACAGAGACACAGGCCTGCTAAAATCATGTCCAGATGGTCAGCATAGGGGAGTTCTACACATCGGCAATATCACAATCACATTCCAAGGGCACAGGACTTCCATAACTCGCTACTTAACAATAGCTACAATGCCTTCAAAGCCTTCTGAAAGTAGGAAATAGGTGGATTGATAGGAGTTCATAAAAAGGCTCACATGCAGGTCTTTTTTTTTTTTTTTTTTTTTTTAAGAATCACACCACTGCATACAAAAGGAACCATTACACTAAATGGCAAGCAGTTTGAAATAACTTCCTTCTATGAACTCATGTGGCTTCTTATCACAAAATGAGGCAGAAATTATATTTTTTTATCGTATTCTATACAGTGATAAAGGCTATGTTGACTGGCATTGCATTATACATATACATTATCACTATGAAAATACCCAAGATGGCTTGAAGAACACAGATAAACCATATATTGTCGCAATTGTGTGTTAATTCTCAAATCAGTCAAAATGCCTCTATCTGCATTTCATTCAGCTACAGTGTGCAATATCTGGATGTCTTTGTCCATATTAGGGATTTCCTGGAACATCCTAAGTTTCATATCTCCTATAAGTATCACTTGTGGACTTTCTGTGTGATTGAGCCCTCCAGCGTCAGGTATGAATGAAGCAGACCTTACATGTGAGAGTTTAGCGTTCCATAATGCTCACATCGTCCTAATTTAGGTAAAAGACAGGTATATTGTGACACCCCTAGATCAGACAGATAAACCAGTCTTTGAAAGCTATATGGAGGAGAGGAAAAAGCCATTAAAGCAAAGGGGAAGTATTTTTAAAACTCTGTACTGGAGAGCCTGAACATTTATGTGTGCACTGGAGAGAGAAAGCATGCGTGGGAAGCATCTACAGCCATCTCGAGACGGGGTGAGGAGAGTGGGTGACTGTTCCTGTGTGGGTGGAGAAGGCATGAATACCATGCAGGGTTATGGTGTTGATGAATTGCGTTATGAAAGGGGCTTCAGTTACACAACCCAGCCTATCTAATTCACTGCCTGTGTGGGCCGAGAGGGATGGCAGTGCTGCTGTGATCCATGCGCAGCCGGAAACGAGGTGCATACAACCCTTCAAGACATTTGGTCGAATGCGTAATTATCTAGCAGCTGTGATGCCAGCAACTCAGCGAGAGTGAGAGAGTGAATGTACCGGAAAAATCAAGCATCAACAGACTCACATTCATAGAAATGATGGGCAATTCTTTCATAAGGACAATATCACGGCATAAAGAAGAGGGAGAAAACGCTCGCTCGCTCGCTCTGATTAGTTTTGAGATACGGCAGCGGAAAGGACACATTATCCATTAGCTTGTCATTATAATCATATCAATGGTGATTATTTAAATAACATCATCTGTCCAGACGGCTGCTCTCTCAACAAATTGCTATGCGCTAAAATTTGACTGGGCCTTGACATCAGTCATTAAATAAGACATTAGCACTGTCTCAGTTTGGGAAATGTTGCGATTTATCTTGATGAACAGTAACAGCAGTTAAGAAAGTGCCCAGTTATTATGTCCGCCATTTATGTCCTAATATTGAAAAAAGCTACTGATACCTATTTGCTACAAGCCAACAAACATTTGAAGGGGTCTGATGGGAATAAACCTATCACACTGAAGCAGCGGTTCTTTCTATCTTCTTTCTCTGTCACCGAAGAGGTCTATATTACAGCGATACCACAATCGAAGTTCTGCTGTGGGTGTCGGGTCAAAAGGCAGTGCCTGCTGATAGAAATCACAACAGCTATTAAGGACAGAAGAAATCCCTTTCAACATGAGGTCATGTCTAATTTAACTGCCACACTGAAAGCCAAAGCACGAGATACTGTTACCAGTCAAATTAGTGACTGGACCGACCAGTAGAGAAAGAGGGGTCCTGGAAGGAAAAATGTCCCCCAGTCTGGGATAGAGGTCTGGCCCGGGACTCTGAGGCACACCAGCAGTCCAATATGGGGCAAAGCAATATAATTACAGGATAGCTCCATAATTGAAAACGGCACAGATGAAAACATTCTCTGTGAATAACCCGCTCCCAAAACAAGAGCTACATATTTGTGGACTGGTGCAATGCAGGAAAACGTCATGGAAGTAAATGGAGTAAAGATCATCAGCACCATGTATAGGTCATTAGATGGATTTATGACACATTCCTGGAGGCGGTGTTTAAAAACATGCCCGCCTTGCGGACTGTGGGAGGGAATGTGTGATTTGACACTAAATCTTCCTGTAGGTGCCACTGCTTAGATTGCTTAGCAAAGCGCCAACAATCCTAGGGGTTTTTCAGACTCCACAGCTGTATCTGTTTTAATGTACATGTTTCCATTTAGCCTTGGCTTAAACATAGAACACTGCCCTATGGAAGGAAAGACAGATTAAAAAAGTGAAAAACAGGGCTTCATGTTGGTCTTAATTGTCTATGGAAAGACTGTCATATTTTCCACTGGGTAAGCTTGAAACCATTACAAGCTAGCCTTCATTAAATTTTCCACAACATTTTGCAGAAATGTCAGGAAGCAGCTGTGGAAGCACTGATTAATTGTCTTTCTTACTGGTTCCCCACTTACAACATTATGCTTCATTGAAATATATCCTTCTTTTTTTTTCACTTCCTCTCACCTACATTAGGAAGTCAACTGAAGCATGTATAAACGTAAAAGCTGTGTCTAGTTGTTGACATTTAAAATCACAGAATCCAAAGGGAAATGACTAAGGAGGTCTTAGCTTGGCTCTACCTTTAAAGGGGTTTGGACACAGCATGGATCTTGTAAACTAACACATGTCGACCCTTCCGCCACATGAAGGTCTCCCCACAGCTTACTGGATGCAAGTACATCAAAAAAAGGTGTTGCACAGGACTAGCCAAAGCAAGTGGAACAGTATACCTCATAAGTATGTCCACTGCCAAAATTCTATAAAGAGAAGGTGCAAAACAAGAGAGCATCTGGAGGTTGTGATCCCGAGTTAAAACATCTGCAACAAGTGTGCCCTGGCCTCTTGGAGTAAAACAAATAAAAGACTCTAGTCACTGTCCGAGGTTAAAAGCTTAATCACTGGTGGGCGAGCAAGCACGAGTGGGACGTCTGGCTGCCACTACTCTGAGCACCACTGAAAATAAACCGTCACTGTTTTGGGCTCAGGCTTTGAAGCACCGGCATTTGTGGTGTCCACAAACACATCATAGAACTGTGGAAAAGATTCAACGGTCTGATCTTTGTTCTGTTGTAGGAGACTGAAGGCTGCAATACACTGCATGACCTTTGCCTAGAATTTTGCAGAGTCAAGAGCCAGTCAGAGCCAATCTGCAGATTTTGGCTAGTGTATGATGGGCATAAACTATAATTTTTTTTTACTTCAGACTGATTCTATCAGTCGGCAGTTATCAAACATGTATGATATTTTGAGCGATTGTAGAGAACCTGCAATGAGGCATATGATTCTGAGTGAGTTTGAAACTAGTGTTTGAAACTATTTGAAAGTGTGTAAATCCTCAGTTGTTAAGTGTATGTCTAGATTTTCTCTGTAACTATTTACAAAGTCGGCAAGTGTTTTAAAATCTGTTCAGATTTTAAAAGTCCTATAGTGTATTCCAGCCTTAAGCCATCAAAAACGGACATTAGAAATTACATTTAGAGGACTAAAAACTGGAACTGATACCAAAATAACATTTTTAATCTTAAAACTTACTAAAGATACGCTCTTAAATATAGATGCATCTATATGGTTCCACTCGCATGCTAATCAAGAGTTTTATTAGACGTGGTAAATCAGACATCATCAGCGATGCACTTTTATCTTCCTACTGCATCTGTGACGCATGCAACCTCAGCACACGGTCCCGCCAGATGCACAGCCCGCAAAACATGTGTCTCCCTAACTTCTCTTTTCCACTTTTTCCATATTAAACACCTGGGTCCTCCATGGGCTCCCAGATATTCCGCATCCTGCTGTCTTTGCTCTTGTGTGGTGTGACATTGTGAACTCACCCAAAGGTTCTCTGTAAGTTTGGGATCTGCTTGTTTCTCAGGGTAAAGGCCTCACGCTGCGTCCTCTGTGGTAGTCGGGTTAGGCAGGCAAAGGCTGGGCAGTGAGGTGACAAGTAAGATCCCCTGGCCAGGGTGCTGAGATTATGCAGACCACTGTAGAAACAATGAAACAAATATAATAATATATGAGACCATATAGACACTATCAGAGTAGCTGAAGGCTCTTCATATCGAATAAATAAACTGGAACTGAGCATCTGCTAGAACAATATTTCCACTCCCCTTGGAGCAATCTTACTCTATTAATATGAATCCTCTGATGTGTTTATGCACAAACCATATTGCAATGAAGAGCTTGTCTGTGGGATAATACAGGCAAAGCATTATGAGACATGGCAGTACAAATTCAAACTGATTAAACATCAACCTTTCCTTTGTCACATGAATGCAAGTATAATGTATCTTTATTCACATTATTCTCTAAAATTGTTCTTGGACTTTTGCAGTTTCATAAAAAGATACCAGAAAAAGCCTCTCTGACAATGGCCTTGTAGTTTTAGTTCTTAAGTTAAACAATTTGTTTGGCCTTTGTAGTGCTTTTGAGGCCTGTTCTCCAAAAGCCCATCGAGAGAAGCATGCTTCACCGTGTTTTTATGCTCCCTGTCTTGGAGTGAATGCAGCCAAGCTGTGCTCTTCAGCCTCGCAATCTTAAATGTGCCCCAGGGCTGGAGATATTACAAACACCATTATGCTGCTCTGCTGCACTAAGACAAGCTCAGCTAACCCAGAAAAACAAGACATTTCTGTGAGGTTGCATCACAATCTGCAGTGGAGCTCACCCAGGGTAAACACAGGCAACACTTCCTCTCACCCGCAAAAACAGAGAAAAAAAATCCCTTTTCACCAGGACTCACATATATCGCACTGCACACCAAATCAAGACATCAGACTTTCAAAATCTTTTGATCCCAGTATAAGGAAGGTTTAGTATATCTTCATAATAAAAAATGTTTCTTAAAAAGGTATAAATCATCAACCTTACAGACTAGGCATGAAGTGAAGTATATTTTGATTGATGAAATAGCTTTCAACGACTTTGGTGCCAGTAAACCCACAGCAGGCCCCAAAGTATATTATTAAGAGTGAATGAACAGGAACTGATGCATTTACTGTACTGTGCTGGATGAACATGATTTAAAATGTGTTTTTATTGTCATTCTTTTATAAATCCAATTGTCTACCACTAACTAAACTCTAAAAAGGAAACTCTATAAATTATCCAACTTGTAAGAGTGACAGTTGCTTGAAAATTCTTTCAAAAAGCAGAGATTCTACATAAGCACATTAAAGGGTTAGTTCACCCAAAAAACAAAATTTCTGTCATTAATTACTCACCCTCATGCCGTTCCTCACCTGTAAGACCTTTGTTCATCTTCAGAACCCCCATTGAAAGCAACTGACCACATTCAAGGTTCAGAAAGGTAGTAAAGACATTGTTAAAACAGTCCACGTGACTACAGTGGTTGGCCAATACTTGGTCGGAGTCAGTGTTCTGACACAGAACCCGTAAGCGTAGGAGAATGTAAGAGAAGAAATTGGTGAATAAAGTCATGTTTTTTGTTTTGTTTTTGCACACAAAAAGTATTCTCGTCGCTTCATAACACTAAGGTTGAACCACTGTAGTCACTTGGACTATTTTAACAATGTCTTTACTACCTTTCTGGACCATGAATGTGGTACTTGCGTTGCTTTCTATGGGGTATCAGAAACCTCTCACATTTTATCAAAATATCTTAATTTGTGTTCTAAAGTTGAACGGGTCTTACGGGTGTGGAACGACATGAGGGGGAGTAATTAATGATAGAAATTTCATTTTTGGGTGAACCCTTCAAGTGAAGGAGAAAGTTTTGAGCAAGTAGCTTGAATAGCTGGGCTGGCTTCCAAAAGCATTGTTATTCGTAGATCTTCGAGACCACCGGTGCCAATGGTTTCTACAATCAACAGTATGTAGGTTTATGATGCTTTTTGATTACTTGCTCAAAACACTTTACCAAGGAGCTCACCCACAACAGGTTGCAAGAAAAATTATTCTTACCACAGAGATGTGCTGTGATGGGGCAATGACGAGTGCTTTAAAAAAAAGCATCCAAAATAGAGATCCAACATAGGGCTGGTAGCTAACTGAACAGGCGATGAATTGGAGATGTACAGGGTATAAATAACTGCCTGTAATTATATGCCTCCACTTTTTTCCCTGGAAATTATCATTTGAAAGTACTTGAGGACATGTGGCACATTTTGTCAAAGCTCTCATAAACTATGCTCCGTGCCACTCCACAGTGTGTGAATTAAAATGTAAAGAGTGACAAGTGAATGCATATTTTCTATTTCAATGGTCTGAGTAATTTCTGCAAAACGATTTCAGAGGAAAAAGCACCATAAAATGTCATGCCATAAATGCATTTCCAACCCCCTTCCCAACATCCTCACACCATTTTCTGCCTCTTTGTCTTAAATTGAATAGGATTACAGAACTGACACAGGAAATATATTATTATGAAGCTTTTTCTACCCTAATCCATTTCATGTACTTCAGTGAGAGAACACAAACTCCTCCGGCAGCCTGGTAAACCAGGAGGAAGTCCTACTTGTTCAGATGGATCTTATGTAATATATAAAAAAAAAAAAAACATTTAAACAATTCTTTATTTAAACATTCAAGTTTTATTTTTAATGCTTGTTGCGTGCTAAGATGTAGGCACAATGCCAGATTTGTCTTGTTATTTATGTACTTCTTTGGAGAAATCTGCAGTATATGAGTCACAGAATCTGAGATACCAATTTATACAGGCAGGTTATTGAGCACATCCTGCCCAAAAACCAAGCAGCTGAGTGTAGCTTAGTGCATTACCCTTATTTACATTGACCCGGCTCTAATGTTGCACGTGGTCAGTGACCACATCCTTTAAATAAAATTTGTCAAGGCGAAGAGCCTTCCTGTTGCCTCACTTCCACAACATTATTCAGGGTGCTAAAAAATTCATGCAGAGTAATACAGGAAAGTTAGCAAGATCATTTGAGGTGGCATTAAGAAGCTAAATGTATCACGGAGGAGGAAGGGCCCTGGGGCTAGTGAAGCTGTCAGCATTCTGACTCGCCACTCATCGTACCGACCCTGCAACCATGGGAACCAATGAGCACTCTGTCAGGTGCACCTGCCTCAGCCTGACACCTCCATTGCGCTCAACGCTCTCTTTCATTTCCTCTTGTACTCATTCTCTTTTAAATCTCTGCCCGTGTATCATATTGCATTCTCTTGCATGTCTGACGAACCATGACGCCATCCTTTCCAAAACCGAGACTCTTTTTACTTGAGGAAGTCGGTTTAATGAAGCCCAGCTGGGGACAAATAATAGGGTGAGGAGGATCTGTTGATACCCAGAATAGATCAGCCCGACACCAGTCAAATCATCGATATGCAAAGTATTGACAGCTTCATGAGCAAATCGTGCTAACATTGAAATGGCACTCGTGACCCTTGCAGCATCGCAAGTTCTCATCTTGCTCTCTCCTCTTCCTCCATAATTAATACCATACTTTTTATTAAATACTCTTAACACTCACTGCCTTTGTGTCTCTTTAATAGGACTTGTAGCTCCAGGCACCATATAGAGACAATGCAATTACCTTATATTTAATGGGCCGGCTTAAAAATTTATGGAAGGAAACTGGAAAGTACTTTTGACAAATGACACAACTAACAAAGGTGACAGCTCCCTCCTTTAGCTTAGTCTTAAAAAAGAAGGCAGAAAAAAAGGAAAGGATCCCGTTAAACCATCACATGTCTTCCAGCGCAAACAAACAAATCAGTAGGCTCTGTTGTTCTCCTCCAGCCCCAGCTGCACACAATCCCCCACTGAAACCCCCCTTTCTATCTTTCTCTCTGGTTCCTTCCACCCTTTGATTCCCATGTCTCTTCATGACAGGGCGTTCTAATGGAAAGAGCACCTCTGATAGATGAGTGCATCGGTGAGGAATTTGGCACATAGTTGCGGTCATGACATCAGAGTCACGTTTTATTGTTGGGCGGTGAGTGTTCCCCTGACACCCGGGTTCCAGTGTCATGTTACCCCTCACAAGAGCCGGGAAATCAGGCTAAGTGGATTTCCTGACGGCACCCGCTGACTTGTACTCAAATTAGCTCCAATGATGGGTTAAAACCAAGATCCGAAATAAAAGTGGCAAGAATGGCTCTCTGTGCTTTTAACTAATATATCTGATCTTTACAGCAGACTAAAAAAGCATTCACATCTGGTCAGTGGGTTGGCCATCCAAACATTTGTACTCTGACAGAAGAGTTACTTTCATGTGTGTATGTTTGGTGAATCCAGAGCAGTATCTGAACAGTATCAATTAAACAAAAGCAATAAATAAAGGCACCTAAATATATATATGGGGTGTTTCCTCAAAGGAGGCAAGGGAGGCAGTCTCTCCTCAAAAAAAAAAAAAAAAAACAGATAAGAAAATAATCGTCAATCGACATTAAAATCAATAATGTAACATTATTTAAAAAGCGTAAAAGTCACTTGTTTTTTTTTTTAAAGTAACAGGTGAAGCTGCAGCGGGGGGGTGGGGGGGGCATGCCTCCTCTCCCTTCATTGAGTTAAAATAGAACCCCTAAAGCATGCAGTGGGGTTGAGGTAATTGAGAATGAATGGGAGAAAATCACTTGAGAGGAGGCAATGTCTCCATCGCGTGTTGATTGGATATAATTGATTATATTTAGATATGATTGGTTCACGCAAAAATCCTGCCTCTTGTTTTCATGCGAGTTTTCATTGGCCTGAATGAAGACAGCGATTGCGTTAATGGGAAGACTAATTAAAAAGTAAGTAAACAACTAGACAATAAAGCTATTTCACCACTTTGTCACGTCAAAATCAAACTTGAAATGGCCTAAAAAACATGACTGTGGGTTTTTTTTAGTGAGCAATCAGCTGGGGAAATTAAAGGTATATCTCCGTGTCTGTGACCAGTGTGTACAAGATGAAAATAAGTAAAAAAAAAAAAAAAAAGCTGAACATTAGTTCACAAATAAAATATATTGTTTAAATTGTTACTGCATTTAGTTATTATTTTGGAATAAATGTAAACATGCGTAAAAACACTAACTAGATGAAATTTATACTTGGTTTTATAAATAGAACTAGGGCTGCACGATTAATCGCATGAGATTGTCATGCGTGTCTCATCAGTAAAGGCGGTTCTGTGATTAGCGGTAAATGTCCATCACCTGCTTTCAAATGGAGCGGCGCTTAATATACAGAGCCGTAGTTCGCGGACAAGCTACGCAATATCTGCGATTATGAACGCGATATTGCGTAGCTTGTCCGCGAACTACGGCTCTGTATATTAAGCGCCGCTCCATTTGAAAGCAGGTGATGGACATTTACCGCTAATCACAGAACCGGCTTTACTGATGAGACACGCATGACAATCTCATGCGATTAATCGTGCAGCCCTAAATAGAACATTACATAGTTATTGCAAAAAATACAAAATAGGATTGTATTTGGTCTCTCTTTTTTATGTAATGTTTATTTAACGAGGAAAATTAAGAATTACGAACATACATTTACATTTGATATAAAAAAAAAATGTGAGGACTTCTCATTTTAAAACATCACCGATATATATATACATTTTTATTTTATATAATTATATAATAATATATAATAAAATAAATTGTGCACAGCAACCATTATATCACGACTCCAACATCATGAACAATTTAAATGCCTTTAAGATAATAAAAGACGCACATAACAGAACCAGCCACATGCCCCTGTGGAAAATTATGTTAGGTATTCAATGATTTTACGAGTTGTCCAGTCTTAAAAGGTGAGAAATTGATTCATTGCTCGTGACTAATTTGAAACATCATGAGGCAAATACCTCTAGAGACAAAACTGCTGAAACAAAAATATTTAACTTTCATGGTTTATTGTGATTTAGATGAGCTATAAAGCCCTGATCACACAACGTTGATTAGGCAAAGTTCCAGAAGGAGTGCTGTCTCTTCATTGCTTGTTTATCTAAAGAGTGGAACCACGTGACCAAGAACGAGGCACAATGAGCATCTTCTCAATCCAGCAGGTGTAGAAGAGCTGGGCTTTCGCCCTGTAATCAGCGCATTGGGAGACAGGATTTGGGCTGCAACAAATTGGAGCCACATGGTGTTTAATGGCCATTAATCACAGAGTGCCACGGCCATCTTGCGCAAGCCACGACAGTCGCCCCCAGAGCGAGCTAATCAGTGTCATCTTCTCCAACCCAGTGCATCTGACTCTAAGGCCCAGACTGAAAGGGGGAAGTGACATTTACGTCATTGCGGGATGAGTGAACCGGTTACCATCCCCGTCACCCCTTTCACAAGCAGCACACTCTTTTCGGATAAGAGGGGGGCCGTGGCGAAGGACCAGTGCCAGTGTCAGTGCGAGTCCATCCGCTGCCAAGAGAATCCTCCCCTGAGATTGAAACGGAGAAAGTGTGACATATCGCACAAGCTGAGCACATTACATTGGGTGTGATAGTAACACTGAACCGTAACAAGCACACCAAGACAATGGCTAGAGGAACCCATTTGTAGAACACCCCATCCCGGCATCCACGCTGGCCGAGGGCCGAAGAAGAACCTCTCCTCAAGGACCACACCAAGGTCACTGGGTTCATCTGTCTTTTGCCGTGTAAGGCAAGTCCGCCCACTTGTCCTTCTGTTCTGCTTCTTCTACTAAAGAAAAACAAGAGCAGATTCTCCATGATAGCACCGTGAGTCAAGCTCGCTCTATCTGTTCCAATCTCTGCACTGTTATACAAGTCAAGAAGCTGGCGCTGAGCTGGTGTCTGAGTCAGTCTGTAAAATACATCCAGGCCCCGTCTGTCCAGTTTCCACTCATTTTCTCTCTAACATGCCTTTTCACCAATTTACTTTAGCTGAGGGGGAGGGCAGTTGTTAAAAGTACCCAGGCAGTTTGGTGGGGACTTTGACACAGCAATGGCAGCTATTTGGGCTGAAATGAGAGCTTTACGGCTGTGTAATTGATGGGCTTGGGCAGCACAACCGCACAGTGCCATTACCCTGCGAGAGTCATGCACTTCTTTTATAGAAGCCCACCATATATAAACATACCAACTCAAGGTTGAGGAGTCAGGAGACTTGAGGCAGCACTGGCTATTAACACCCAATCAACAATGGCACCAGTCAGAATGAAACACAAAATAACACATTTGCCACCTTTTAGGTTTTCACAGAAAAAACATCATTCCAGATGGCTGGCTAGAGAAGAATGGGAGAATATATACTGTAGGATCAGTACGATTCCCTGCTAAATGATCTGAGGTGACACAGGGCTTTTTTTTTTGTTGGATATTAGGTATTGCAGCAGGAAGAGGGTCTTCCTGTAATGGTCTTTGATAGACCTGTAGTGAGAAAGCAGCTGCTTTCACCAGCATCCTCTAACCAATAACCCACTGCTTTCTCCTAGGGGGTAAACAGCACTTCCTTTGCAGCAGTCTCGTAACACAGTGCCACTCCTTCCATCCCTGCAAACCTAACTCTGACTTTCTTGATTTATGATGAAATTTACTGAAACCTGCAATACACAACTCGCAAGTGAAGAATGAGTATATAATATTTCCTTCTATACATCAGGAGGAACTCACAGTCAATGAGGGTGTCGAGAAACATTTAAATACAGCTTTATAGACAAGTTTCCATGAGGAATCAGTTTTGTATCTCCAAAGCACAACTTCTAGAAAGAACTGGTTCTGAACTTCCATTTGAACCAAACTGTACCCAGAATATATGGAGAAAAAGAAAAAAAGTGAAATTATTGCCTCAGTATGTGTAAAAATATTAAACAAAAAGGTTTATGCACAATTAAGAATTTTTAATTTTGAATGTATTATAACTTCCAATCCAATTTGTAATTTAGAATTTAATTTGAATTAAGGTAGCAAACAGGATGCAGAATTGCAAGTTAAATTTGAATGTAAGGAAGTAGAATTAAAATGATTAAATTGCAGATTAAACTAAACCTCAACCTCATTTAGGTTTTGTTTATCATTGGTCACAAACTATTCATCAGTCTATTCTATTTGTTAGGCTATCAATATCGAAACTTTTTAACCAAGTTTCATTCATAATTTTTCCCTTTTTATCTTAAGTAAAATGTCACACAAGTATGATAGATAGATAGATAGATAGATAGATAGATAGATAGATAGATAGATAGATAGATAGATAGATAGATAGATAGATAGATAGATAGATAGATAGATAGATAGATAGATAGATAGATAGATAGATAGATAGATAGATAGATAGATAGATGGACGCACGGACAGACGGACGGACTTACAGGACGTCAAGGAGTTTCACACTGAAGGGAAGTTGCTCATAAGACTTTTCCGTAACCCCAATGACATTTCCAATGAACAAACCTCAATGCCACAAATAGGTCAAAGGTGACAATGAGTCCAGGAACTACTGCATTACATACTAATACTATCACTCATGACCACACTTTAGCAAGAGACACTTCTAGGAAAATGAGTATTACAGCTGTTAAAAGTAAGATAAAGAGTTGTGGGCCTACTTAAACAGCACTTTAGGGAACATAAAGAGTATATTAAACTTCCTGTTGTCTTACTGAAAAGTGGATCTAGCATTGCTATACCACAAACACTGAGAAAAGCTGTTTCGAGGGGGTGAAATGCTGATTCACCACTGCAGGGATAACAGTGCCGTGGTCATACCATTCTCTGGCCTTTGATATTCACTCTGCTGTGTCTGCACTGAGCTGTTTTTAAACCAACACCAGCGTCAAGGAGGCTGTGCCGCTGCTGAAAGCCCTTCTTCAAGACAAAGAGTTTCCTGAGAAGATGGTGGTTAACACATAAACGAGACGCTCACACACAGCGAGAGTGTAGCAGACAGTGCAATATGCTGATTCAACCTCGACCGTGCTCCATTTCCAACTACACAGGAGGATTTTGCCCATGATCAGAGCGCATCACAAAGCCATTAACGGAGCTGAGAAAGTTTGACATTTTGCGGCTCTCCCCTAAGACCCGATAGAATAATATTATTACTGGAGAGAAAGTGCCCTGCCCTCCAACCACTCCTATAATTAAGAGTGAATACAGGCCACGGGGGACAATCCTGGGGGCCAAGAATATCAATCAGTCACCCCACAGTGTTTCTCTGGGCTCTGCTGGCTGGCCCACATCATAGAGAAAATGAGCCTGTTTGCTCTGTGGCGCCTGTCCCTTTAACTGTCACTCTGTTGGAGACAGACATGCACGGGAGATAATAACAGCCCCCTCCGCAAGCCTCCTGATGCATTAATATTGAAGTGCAGGACTAAAGTGGCCCACTACAGTCAAGCCCGGCAGTCAAGGCCACATAATCCAGCGGAAACAGAGAGGGAGGGAGAGCATTTTGAGCAACTTGAGTCCTAAGGACATGGTTGTATTTCCAAAAACAGGACCCTGTCTTTATGCTGTGCATGTGGGAAGAGCTTGTAAAGTAGCTCGTGTCCCACACACACAATAACAGAGCCAGAGTCACACCTCGTCATGTTGTCCAGGTGCCAACTTTCCCAGGAATTGCCGTATTTCCATTTCCCACCAAAGGAACACTGTCAGAGTCTCGCTCTACCGTCACCAACCGCAAACAATTCTTGATGCTAAGATCTTTATCAGAGTAAGGCCTTTTTCACAAATTGGTCCTATCTGTGTAATGCGATTAAAGCCTTTACTTCCAGGAATCTGACAGAGAGACAAAGAGTCTTTGGTGTCTGGCTCAAGTGCTGAGGGTGGAACTGTCACAGCTGTGTGAGGAAGGAGAGGAAGCCACTGTGGCATCATAATTATGGCATCTTCAGTAAAATAACAGCATCTCCATTTCCTGTACACGGCTGCTCTTTACCCCTGGCTTTGCGCCTTTAACACATCGACTGGCCAATGCACGATGAATTTTCAGTCTTTTCACATGTGTTTTTTGGTGGTCACTTCTAAAAGTCTGTTTATTCCTGTAAATGGAATAAATTTGTGCAGACTGTCGCCGGAAAATTATTTTAATTGTACACCTATAATTGCAACCAATCCATCCAGTCCTTTTCAGCATGCAAGACGTGGCTAAAATAATTATTATTCAACATCTTTTGACAGAGCGGCTGCGACAATGTTTTCAATGCCTCAAAAATCGGGATCTATGGAAGCCTGTTTTCACCTCAGAGTCAAAAATAAAACGGGTAATTATAAGATAAAGTTTAAAATAAGAAATAAATTCAGATTGCATAGACTTTTTGAGATATTGACGTGCAAGTCACAATAAGTCACTGAGTTATTGCAATTCTGAGATATAAAGTGATATATAAAGTAGTGAATACCAGAAATTCATTTGCAATTGAAGTCACAATTGTGGGACAAAGCTATAGTTTCGAGATATTAAGTCAGATTTTGTGATATAGCCACAAGAGAAATGGAGTCACAATTATAAGGAAAAAAAATCATTTTTCAGTTTCATCAATTCTGAGAGATATGTGAGTCATAATGCGAGACATAAATACGAGAGTTGCAATTGCAAGATATAAAGTCACAACTGTGAGACATAGGCACAATTACCAGAAATAAAGTTGCAATCGTGAGATGTAAAAACACAATTGTGAGACATAAAGTCACAAATAGGAGAAATAAAGTTGTAATTACGGGATATAAAATAATATTGTGAAATATAAAGTCATATTGTGCGATATAAAGTCACAAATACCTTTTAATTTTTTACTCGAAGGCAGAAATAGGCTTCTATGGGTCTGATGTAAAGAGGGTTTTGGTAAAAGAGAACTGTCAGACAACAATATAATAATTGTGTCTCCTTATCTAAATCTGCCTGTCTCTATCCCTGAAAGGGCCTCAAGCGTGTGCTCAGTGGGGACAGATTTTTCCGACATTTCTCAAGTGGCTCTGGACCTCTGAGGAGCTGCTGAATTCAGAGACAAACAGGAGATATTACTTTAATAGCGTGACCTGTGATTTTGATGACTTTACTAGTTCTTTCCGTCAAGTTATGCATTAATGTTCAAGATGATAAGGAAGGTTCATGGTAACTGAGAAGATTTTAGCACTAACACTAAAATTACAATCACAGAAAGTCAGTGAATGTAAAATCTTGGGTGGCATCCCAGGTTGCAACGTTCAGATCCATACAGCGACTACTACTGTTGAGGCCGGAACTGTGTCAGTGACGCTGGAGGAAGTGGTAATGTAAAGGTGTGAACTCAACTCCCACAAGACTGTAGCTACAACACCACAACAGTGCAGGCGACTGACTCGCTCACACACACGTACACATCCGCCCACATGCAAATCTCTTTAGCTCTCTTTGAGTGAGGAGACAAAGGAAGTGGGGCAAAGAATGGTAAAGAATTGTTTTTTTTGTTGTTTTGTTTTTTTTAAAGTTTGCTCTGACTAGAGGGGCAGGCCTCAGGTTTTCCGGCCATGGAATTGGGGTCTGCCACATGTACTTGGGCTGAGAACAAACACTTATTAACAGTTCCAGGCTTGGAAACTCTGGGTACCACTGGAGAAAAACGAAATGGAGGAACAGGCCAGATTTCCCCAGACCAAATATTACCCATAGAAAAAAAACTAGGCACTAGCACGCAAACACACATATTTGCACAAACAAGCGCAAGCACTTTCTGATGGCATTGTCATTTTTTTCTTTCCCTTGTTGTGAGTCTCTTTGAAAAATTATTTTTCCAAGCTTCATGGAAAGTGGAAAATCAAGCAGCTCTCTGCCGTTTTCCACATCTGTCATAACGTGACGAGTCCTCTCCCTGGGCATGTTCATTTCCAGAGACAGGTCCGTAGTGTAACATGAACCATGAATTTCCATTTCTAACACAACTACATCACAAAGGCAGCACAGTGGGGATGAAACCGCTCATTCACAATTTCTCAGCCTCTCCCAGCACTGGGACAAATCCCCTCAATACAAAATTAAGATAATTGTTTTTCCAGTTCCATTGACATGCAGCTGTGCCTTTCCGTGTGCCCGTATTTCCCGCTCAGTTTGTTCAGTATCATGTTTGTACCATGGCCGCATTCAGCTGAGTCACAAATGATACTGGGGAGCTGTGCATCTACATCAGCATCTACATTGACTACCATATTGAAACTACAATTTCCAGGGATGGAATATATATATAATATATACAATATAATATAATATATATGTGTATATATATATATATATATATATATATATATATACACATAAAAATTTTAGCACTAAATAACTATAAATAAGATAAAATACACACCAAAATATATACTCACTCACACACACACACATATATATATATATATATATATATATATATATATATATATATATATATATATATATATATATATATATATATATATATATATATATATATATATACACACACTTATTTTAGCACTAATTACTATTATTTATTTTATTTTTTATATTGCCCACCCCTATATATATATATACATATATATATATATATATAGGGGTGGGCAATATAAAAAATAAAATAAATAATAGTAATTAGTGCTAAAATAAGTGTGTGTGTATATATATATATATATATATATATATATATATATATATATATATATATATATATATATATATATATATATATGTGTGTGTGTGTGTGTGTGTGTGTGTGTGTGAGTATATATTTTGGTGTGTATTTTATCTTATTTATATGCATTTTATTTACATTTTTGATATATTTTTACTAGTGGGTGCAAAATAGTGTGGATAGCAAAATAAAGTAAACTGTGACATATTATACCCAAAAATTCTTCCTACAGTGGAAGTTGTGGAAGAAGTTTTCCACTTTAAAACTGATTATTCAGATTATTAAGTGTTACCTGACATAATTAAGATTATTTTTTTCTGACACAGTTTACTTCTGAGATCTTTTCATATTTTAATCTATAAACTATAGTGAATAAACCGTATTAATGAATGAAATGTTTAAGGTGTCTGAATAAATTTTGGATGGACTGTATATAAATAAATATATATATATATAAAATAAATTCTATATATATATATATATAAAACTTATTAATACCACTAGTCATATCAATCTATAATTCATCAGACTGACTCACATAAGTAACTCCTGAGTTTGTGAGCTTGTAATTCTAAAAAGCAAAGTCTTGTCTATCAGCACCAGTCAAAGCGAAAACAACATCCATGTCCAGACACAAATCAAGTGCTCCAGTCTGAATGGCCATTGCAATTTCAACAGGCAATTTCCCCTCAGATTTCGGTCTTAAAAACACATCTGCCACACTCAAACAACCTGAACATTCATTTCACCTGACAGACACAAAATCTTTTTTTCAGTTCTCTGCGTGCAGGAAAGTGTAACTGTGGATGAGAGGAAAGTTCAGTTGATGTCATAAGTTGGCTCTCAAGGGGAAAGCCCTGTCTTAGAGGATCAGGTCCAGACAATGAAGCACTAGCGTCCTCAGAGATCTGAGGTAAGTGTGGAGCAAATACAATTCAGCACAAAGAAAGACGAAAAGAGGGATGAGCCTCCAAATTCCCGAAATGTGAGTCTGTTACGTAACACCCAGGATGCCCTCTTTTGTGTCTCTGACAATGCAGACCTCCTCGCAGATGGAGGGGACGAGGTGTCACTGAGATCCACTGCCTAACTCAGTTGAGAACCTCGCTGTGAACTCTGGCAGTATGTGTATGTGACTTACATAACAGATGCTGCGCTGTCTCGCTGGGGCAGAGGGGTATACAAATGTGCTGTGCGAGTCTGTTTGTGTGTGTGTGTCAGAGGGGTGGAGGGCTACACTAGCTTCTCTGTTAAGCGTCTGAGGTCACTGCTGGCCCCCATCACAAACAAGTCCTCATCATCTGGCTTCGAGCAGGAACGCACACATGAGGCCTCTTCTGAATGTTTAAGTGTGTACGTATGCTGTTTGTGTATGTCTCTTAAGGGTGTGTGTACGCAGCCTAGGAGAGCTTGTTTGTATGCGTGTATTTACATTTATCCCTGGAGACCCATCAGACTAGGGGTAAGAGAAGTAAATAAACACATAAACAAACCGCATATGCAAATCACAGTTGTTTTTTAAAATGAAGCAAAAATGGATACGCTGTCTTGCTGCTGAGGTCTTTCTGACCCACTAAATACATTTTCATGTGCAGTTATAATCAAGCTAAAGTCTTTATCAACGTTGAGACCAAATGTCATCCAATTTACATGTATGCATGCTGGATGAAGCTGAGCTACAGTCATATTATTTAGGTCTGTTAGTTCAACAAATGATGAGTCTGACTTGAATCGAATTTATAAAATTCTATACTACTTTTTCTAAATAAATTAAAAATTAAACAATTAAAATCCATAGGTTGAAATGCTACAAATAATTTATGCATCACAACATTATAATTTACAGTACAATATAAAGAGTACAGTATATATAGTTTGAGATTTGCTAAAGATAACATAGTGAAATTAAATTATTAGAGTTTTTTTTAAAGATTAACTTTAAGTGAGCGGTAGATGATGGCTGGTCATCTAAATGTAAAAATAGGTGAAATAAACAATTCAATATTCAATATCGACCCATATACTGCTAAATTAAATAAACGTCTAATAAACGTCTAAGCCAATAAACAATATAGTAACTAGTAGTGTTGTCAAAAGTACCGACTCCGATATACCAAGTCGATACTGAAATTTTAAAAACGTGATGCCATTGTGCCATTGTGTTCATGCGCTCAACATATATGTCTGTGATTGGCTACAATGATCAATGCACAGGAGCGTCTGAAAGCACACAGAAATGTTTGAAAGTGTTTTGGGAGCGGGAGCCTTTCAAAATGTTTGTATCTGTGTAAGCGTTCAGTGAAGAGCATCACTGATGTCTATTTGCATGTTTTTGGAGCGTTGATCATTGTAGCCAATCCCAAACATGTTGAGTGCGTGAACACAATGGCCAACAAGAGGTGTTTGCGAATCCACTCAGCACTCAAAGGGTCACATTTTTAAAATTTCAGTATTGACTTGGTATCGAAGTCAGTACTTTTGACAACACTAGTACCTACAGTATATAATTCTGAGCAAATTTCCCCAGGATACTGTATGTATCACTGAACTTAATGCTACTAGTAAAAGTCTGCATCTCTTTTGGGTTCACAGTTTCATTAACCTGTTGACAGTAAAGTAATGAGTAATATTTGTGACCCAGGAACCAAAACCTGCTAAAGCCATCTAACAATAGTTTTGAGGTAAATATAGAACGGAACATCTAAATAATAATGTAATCTGTCACGTTTACGAAAACTGCTAAAACTGCCACATCACTGCAGCACCTGATTGCGAAGCAGTCTTAGATTAATATAGAAAGGGCACCCAAATTCTACGTAATCTATGATGCGTTTACGAAAATGAACTAAAGCTGCCACGTCACAGCTGCACCTGATTAACACGTGTTGCTATAATCTAAAAAGAGGTTCTGGGCTTAATTTAGAACAGAACACCCAAATAATACCAAAAATGGATTGTAATACTTCTCTAGCAAAACAAGGCTGATCCCATTTTAACCCAGATTAGCTGTTCATGTACCCTCTATTGTGGAATTGTAGTGAAATGTGACTACGTCAAATCTGTTCAAGAATCTCAGACGTGGTCGTAGACGTCACAAATTCCAAATGTGTTTAATATGGATTTCAAAGAAAAAAAAATACCAGATACAATTGTTACAGTGTAAACTAGACTGCTAAATGAATTCCAGGCACTATCATTTATTTGCTGAATAAGCCTGATTCAATATCCTCTGCACTGTATTTGAACTTTGTGTGTATTTATATATCTAAGACAGATAATACAAGCACATGACTTCTAGAAGGCAAGAGCCGGTATTTCTACATAACATCATGCATTGTGCTGTCTGTATTGCGTCTACAGGACATGATTTTCTGGTGTCGCTCGTGTCAAAATATGTTCTGACAACCATAAATACACCTATTTCAAGCACTAACAAGAATGAAATAACATTCAAACTGAAGTCTTGTTTAGAAATCCTTTGTCCACCCTGCATATTATACAACCAGTCCTTTTCCATGACACATTACAAATCTATCAACAGTTCCTTTTCAATTTTCCATCGCTAAAAACACTTAACTGGCATTTAATTACTTTTGGATCAACAAACGCTGAGCGAATGACTGCCTGACCTGCCAGCTCATGAGGTCACACTATATCGCACGCACAAAACATGCACGCATGCAACTATAATATACACATATTATGTGGTGTTGTGTTGCATGCTGATGACTGGAGAAGTAGAGAAAAGGAGCATACCAGTTTTTTATACCACTATTAAATGAGCCATGAAGGGGCCACCCTACGTTGTCTCGGAAAGAGGCCCCCCAGTCAGGAATGTAGCGGCCGTGCCGCCCAGCGCATCTGTGCTCTGGAGCCACCTCAACGGAGGAATTTCCAGCGTTCTTATAAAACTGATAATGGGATGTGTACGCAGCAGGAGTGGAAAATCAGAGGTGCGTTACAAGGTTTTCCACATTCCTCTCTCTCCATGGGCCAGACATGCATGCCCTGCATATGCTGGAGTCTGAGTGTGTGTGGATCTCTTGGTGTGTTTATGTCTACCTGCTGACGGGATATCCCCACAGGCATCCACTGGTGTTGTTTAGCACTGCCAGAGTTTCTGTATATACACTGCAAAACTTGTAATGGACTTGGAACGCTACAAGACAATTATATTTGTGAACATGCGGACAGAATCAAGTCTAGACATTTTAAAGAATGGAAAAAGATATACACTACCATTCAAAAGTTTGGGGACAGTGAAAGAAGCCTCTTTATGCTCACCAAGGCTTCATTTTTGATCAAAAATACAGTAAAAACAGTAATATTCTGAAATATTATTACCATTTAAAATAAGTGTTTTCTATTTTAAAATGTAATTTATTTCTATGATAGCAAAGCTTAATTTTCAGCATTATTACTTCAGTTTCTTCAGTGTCACATGATCCTTTAGAAATCATTCTAATATGCTGATTAGGTGCTAAAGAATCTTTTTTTATTATTATCAATGTTGAAAATATTTTTGTGGAAACAGAAATGAACTGAATATAGAAATATATAAATTTGAATATAGACAAAAAATGAATATAGACATATGAATATAGAAAAAAAACTGATTGACATCTTTTTTATCTATTTTATTATATTTTAAAATGTAAATTATTCCTGTGATAGCAAAGCTGAATTTTCTTCAGAAATCATTCTAATATGCTGATTTGGTGGTCAAGAAACATTTCTTCTTATTAAATAATAATTATGTTTTCTTAGTATTTTTGTAGGATTCTCTGACGAATAAAACATTCACTTTCTATCTATTTAATGCATCATTGATGAATTAAAATATTACTTTCTTTGATTCTCTGACAAATAAAACGTTCACTTTCTATCTATTTAATGCATCCTTGATGAATTAAAGTATTAATTTCTTTGACCTCAAGCTTTTGAAGGGCAATGTATATCAAACTCGCCCAAAAGTGGCACTAATGGCAGCTGAGGTTTCATTCTTTAAGGCCACATCCTGGCTGATACAACCAATGGCTGGCTTCAGCAAACTGCTATATTAATACAGTCCAATAGTAAAGCCAAAAACTGATACCCATTTTCTCCAAGGACGCACGTTTTTACTTCCAACCTGGGCAGCATCAGCCATTTTCACAGATGATAAATGCAGACAGAAACCAAATAAAGATCTAGTTTCTTCCATTGTTGAATGGCTTCCTGCTCAGCTTTTGTTTGGTGTGACTGTATGCAGATGGACGAGTGGCAGTCTCCTCTCCTCAGTATCACAGAGCGCTCTCCCTTAACTGGCAATGAGGGACGAACAACATGAACCAGTGGGCATATGGGAATCGGCTCTCTGTGTTACAGACTGTTGCCACAATTTTACAATGTTTCAACAAAGTTCTTTTTCCTGCGATATCAATTTAAGTGTTTTTTTTTTTTTATTATTATATGAAGTGAGAATTTTTTTATTTTATGAATTACTGTTAACTTCACTATTCAAAAGTTTGGGGTCAGCAAGTTTTTTTGTTTTTTTTTATAAAAGAAATTAATAATTTTATTTAGCAAGGACACGTCAATCTGACCAAAAGTGACAGTAAAGACATTTAAAATGTTCTTCTTTTGAACTTTTTATTCCTCAGAGAATTTGGAGAAAACAAAATCCATCACGATTTCCACAAAAATATTAAGCAGTGCAACAGTTTTCAACATTGATTATAAGAAAAAACATTTCACCAAATCAGCATATTAGAATGATTTCTGAATGATCATGTGACACTGAAGACTGGAGTAATGATGCTGAAAATTCAGCCTTACTGTCACAAGAATAAATTACATTTTAAAATAGAAATCAGTAGCAGTAGTAGTAGAAAATCACAAAATTCTACTGGTATCAACTACTGAAATTCTGCTATCAAAACAAACCCATGCTGAATACTGATGCAAAACCATCAGTCAATCACTTCAATGCTCACCAAGGACAGGGGTCAAAAGACAGGGATGTTAAACTGTAAACAGTCATACTATATCATTCATAGATAAGTGTCATGCCCACAGCAGAATGTGGCCAGATCTGTGTCGCACTGTAATGAGGGCTGCAATGCTAGCGGCAGTTTTTCTATTTCCTACCCTCTGTCCTCCCACTTACTTACACACTCCTGTCTCTCCATCTCCACACACATAACATGTACCCCACGGCAGCATTAACAAACTCCTGTGGTTTTTAAATAGAGCAGCAAAATCTCAGTCACAGAAACCCACGGCTGCTGCCTCTCCATCTGCCTTCCCATTTCCTTTCTGTCTATTCTTCCCTCTGACTCAATTCATGGCTCCTTCCATTCACAGGCTAAAAATATAAGTGAGGCCCTCACCTTGCCTCTGTGTCAGTGCGTCAGAGCGTCAGTAGGCTGAATAAACGTCAGCTGCTCTCTTCTCTTTAGTGCTTGAAGATTCAGGTGGGTTCCATTAGAATAACCTCTCTCTTTCCCCATTAATCTGATTCTACCCTGTTCTGAAAGCTCTGTATGATTCCCATAGGATGTGTCACACACTGTCTCCCTAGGGCACAGGGATCTTGTATATCTGTGTCTGACAGGTAAATGCAGATGATGCATTCCCAACATCCTCCTCTAACATCATTCTTTTATCATTTTTAATGTTTAAAATCTGTGTTGCAGCACTAAAAAGGTATGGTGATTGCAAACACGTTACACACATATTTAGCTGTGGTGCTCAAGTGGGAAATGAAGGTTCAAATCTCGTCTATGTCCGGTTTCCTGCTGAAAAGACCAGTATGCACCAGAATGATTCCCATGTTAATGCAGGCTGGTTCATGCTGGTCTAGCTGGTTAATATAGTCAAGAAGCCTCATTGGAATCAGTGTTGTTATTGTTAACTAAAACTAAAAATAAAAAAATATAAAATAAACGTTAACATGTCAAAAGTTTTATTATATTATTTCCGTTAGTCACAAAGGCAACATTTCATTTAGTCTAAGTACTAAAACAAAATTAAAATTAATAGACACTAAATTATGGAGGCTTGTTTCCACCACTGAATAAAATAATCAAAAAGGTAATTATGAATTTTATATCTTATAATTTTATAATTCTGACTTTTTTCTCGCAATTGCAAGTTTACATCTTACATCAAACTTTTTTCTTTGAATTGCGTGATATAAAGGTGCAATTGCGTGTTATAAAGTCAGAATTGCATAATTTTTTTTTCTAATTGTGAGTTCATATCTCGTAACTGACTTTATAACACACAATTGCGAGTTATAAAGTCAGAATTGTGAGATATAAAAGTCATATATATATTTCTGACTTTTCTGACTTTATAATTCGCAATTGCGAGTTTATATCTCACAATTCTGACTTTATAACTTGCAATTGCGACTTTATGTAAAGATGTAAACTCGCAATTCTGAGAAAAAAATCTGAATTGTGAGATAAAAAGTCACAATTATCCAGTTTTTTTAAATTCTGTGCCGGAAACAAGCTTCCTTGCTAAATAGATACATTTTTAAAAATAATGCAATGACTAAAAAACACAACAAAATAACAAAATCTTTAACTAAGATTAAAATTAACATGGACAATAAAAATAAAAACTCATTTAAAAGGTAAAAATATGTACCGTTGGCGCTCTAGTGGTTAATAAACAAAACTGCATGCGTCTTGCAGAAGAACATTGTAGCTGGAGCTATTTCTCATATGACGAGTCACGCAGGTACTGGGATACTGCGCAGCAGTTGTCGTCCCACTCGGATATAAACACTTATTATAGGCTTACCGTAGTGATTCAGGGTAAGACAAAAACACGGTTTGGAAGATGGATTCATTATGTTCTCGCTCATTATATAAATTTTGTACATTTTGAACAAAAAAAGGTAAATAGTGTACCTTTAAAGTATGAATACTAACATAGTAGAGTAATGATAATAAAATAGCACTGGTTGGAATACCAGCAACTAAAATACAACATATGCTTGCCCTCCAAAAAAAGCTTTTGTTGAAAAAAAGGATTTGTTGAAACGATTGCCTATAAAATCTTGCATCCAGCATGGAGTGACTCATATGCTGGATGATATGTTTTATAGGGTACAGTGCAGTCCACCAGCCTGGTGTGTAAAGCCAGATTTTTTTTTACATTAATAATGGAGGCCACAGACTCTCAGAGAGCAAAGGGAGTCTGGGTGAGAAAAAGAGAAGGGGAAAAAAAAAAACAAAAAAAAAAACTATGATCTGTCTGACAAGGCTGTTTGAAAAAAGAAGAGATAAAAAAGGAACCTAATTTTAAAAAAGCACCTGACATTCAACTTCAAACTTTTACCTTTAAACCATGCTGTAAAGGTGGGTTCAGACAAGGTTGTCTGATAAATTTATGCCTGTGCAATAAAAGTCATTGAATATATGCTATCAACTCTGTACCTGGGATAGATCTAGACCATAAATTGCTTTTATGTGAATCTCAATTGCAGAAAACTGATTTTCCGGTGTGAAAGCTGCCAGGAATGTGGTTTATTCAGGCCAGTAGAGACAGGTGGTCTCACCTGTGATTCCATGGAATAAACCCACCATTTTCCTGGCTGTTCTCGAGCATCTTTCTCAGCTCTGCATCTCCGCTCCCCATTTCTCAAAATCTCGCTCAAATTTGCCAATGCTGCGAGCCGCCTCACCTGAGCAAAGGTAAAGTGTCTTTGTGCGTCTTTCATCTGAGAGTCTCACACTGTTGTCTTTTCATCCTTTGGAGCTGAGAATGTCATGAGACTCGCTCTCTCTTTCTCTCCATATGATGTCTTAGCTGACCCCAGGCCTGGGCTAATGTCAGTGGGCCATCTGTGATAGGAACCCTGGGGCCCAAGTGGCGGAGGGCCACATGCCTGCCTGCCCACTTCCTGAGTTCAGCCCACACACTGGGCCTGGCCATTGCAATGCCTGCACACACACATACAGTATGATGCACACAAACACATACAGACACACAAAAAAAATGCTGCCGGCAGTACACTGTACACAGTCAAACACTGAAATCTACATAAACATGCTATAAGCCAAGGGGTCAGCATGACTGAACTTCCTACCTACTCTCTGCTGCTTTACTTGTGCTCACATTATGCATTTCAAGCCATACACAGCATAAATAACTATACAATCATCAGGTCTGGAGATCACATTAATGTTAAAAACAAATCATGATTCTGAATGTCAACACTGGATCCCATTTTTTTCACCTTCTCTCTCTCTCACTGAAGTGTGAGTCACTGAGAGCTTGCCCATTTGGCTCAGGTTGGGTATCCAGGTCTCACTGTTTGCTACAGATCTGGCATTGGCCAGGACCGAACAGACGGTATGGAGAGCTTAGCCCAGTCGGAGCCTAGGCCACAGACACAGAGAGGGGACGCAGTCAGGGTCTGTCCAACCTCCATCCACACACCTCCACACTCTTCTGGCACTCGGATCAGTGACATTTGCGTCACAAGGCACAGCTAGAGTAGGTTTGAATGAAAGCCTAAGCATTCATTATGAAAACCTGACCATGCTGTTTCGATCAGACCCTGATGCATTCGCCCTCTAGTTGCTCATATGCGGTTTATAATGACGGCAGCTGTACATTTTAGCACTGTTTCTTCTACCTTTGATCATGGACAGTTTTGGTCAAAATAAAAAGATGATTTATATGGGCCATCTGTTGATATTACATTATATTATATTAAATTATATTATAATACAGCTAAAGTACACACACACACACACACACACACACACACACACACACACACACACACACACACACACACACACACACACACACATACATTATATATTATATATATGTATTATATTATATATAATAATATATTCTATATATATAATATATATATATAGAACAGAATTTTTGGTATGTCCTCACTAATTAACTAATAGAATATATATGGAAAATATATTCAAAAATATTAATGCAAGAAAATTGTTAACAAAATGACAGCAGCGATATATTTCAGCCTTTATAAAAATAAATAAATAAATAAATATATAATAAAAAATGGAAGATAAATTGAATGCATTAAAACAGAAATAATCAAGAAAAGGATTAACCAAATAGAAATGATTGAACAGTGAACAGGAAGCAGCCACAAAATATGCAAACCATCTACACCTCAGCATAATTAATTCACAGAATAGCCACATTTACTCACACAAAGGTCAGAGAAGTTAATAGGGGCAAAATGCCAGTCGCGTCACCATGGACACGCTGCCTCTCTCCTGTGCATCTCTCTAATGCTGCTCAGGTAGCAGTCTTGACTTTTAACCCGCACTGATGGTCACTACAGAATCATTCAAGACTGCAGATGCCGAACCCGTTGTCAGGAGACAACAAAATGCTAAGCTATTTCATCAGTATCTGTCAACACATGACAAAAAGGGACCTCTATGTCAGCACAGAGTTTCTTGGGAAAAAAGGAAATCATGTGGGAGTGAGTGAGTGTGGATTTGCTGATTGTCTCTTTCACTCCTCTTCATCAGAGGGAGGAGCGTCGTGGTGCAAGGTCATAGAGGACCATTCCTCTCAGGTGTACAGGTGGCCTCCTCCTGCCATCTGTACTCTATCTTTCTCTATTCATTTCAGACTTTTTGTCTCTAAATAGAGCTGCTTTCAGCTTAGCCATTGAATGGTGGAATTTTTCATCAAAACACTATTTTCTGTACTCCTAAGAAATCAGGTCCTTAACTATAAATGGCTGATTCTAATCTGCATGTGAAGATGCAAAACATCCACTTCTGCCTGGAAAAGGAATGAAAATGTGTCATGATTATGAGGAAAATGCATACTAATGTGTGAAAATGAGTGGCGAGAAATTGTTTCATTCAAGTAAACTAAAAAGAGGAAGTGTACAAAGAAAGCAAATGAACACTGTGTATAGGAAACACAAAAGAAGACAAGGTCAGATACTGAATGAAGTGCCATCTTGTGCTCTTCGAAGGCTGAAAGAATCTTGATGGTTGGTCAAATATTTATCTAGCATTTTTAGGGTTTTATAAAAATAGTTCACTTTCACTCATCATACACCGTCATGTCATTGCAAAATAGCTTTCATTTTCTATGAAATGCAAAGGATACAAATACAAAGAATTTTGAATAATGTACTGGTTTCTCTTTTCCTTGCACTTACAATGAACTGGGACTGGAGCTTTCAAGCGCCAGAAAACAACAAAACAAAAACCTTGGCAACTAAATGAAATAAAATAAGTTGAAGTTGAAGTACTAAAAGTACTACTTACTAAAGCTACAGTAAAACTTAAATAAAAATAGCCTAATTAAAGCTAAACAGAAATATAAAGTATATAAAAGTTCTAAAATTAGAATAAAAATTGAAAATATAAAAATAAAATCTATTTTAAAAATATTATTATTATTAAAATACTATAATAGTATATAAATAATATTAAACAACCCTGCAAACTGTTCTTGCAATGAATTAACTGATCTGATTCACAAATCAAGAATCATGGACTGATTCATTCAACACACCAAGCTCAGTGACCTGATCGAAGCGGTTTACAAATTCAGTAGATTATTAAGCAAATTGAAGATTATCAGTTATCAGCTGAAATGATGGTCTGTTTCTCAAACAAATTTATCCATATTTACTTTTATGTTCATTTTATGATTATTTTGCTATCTTTTCAAAGCTTGAAATCTTCAGTACAATTTAATTCAATGTTATGGCCACATTATTAAAACATTTTCCCTTTGTGTTCCACAAGAAAAAGAAAGTCCTACAGGTTTGGAATGACATGAAGCTGAGTTAATGTTGTCTTTTGAGGTGAACTATTCCTTAAATTAATTGAAATAAAATTCCTTCAAAACTGATCAGTAAATTGGGAAAACAAACTAGTAGACTCATTCCAATGGCTTCTGGGTGCATATATCTGTTATGTGAGATACACACACACAAATCCAGAAAAACAAGTCTTTGGGCTAATCAAATAATGGCAGGCAGAAAACAAGCAGTAAAGAATGCAGTGCCCAAACCTGGACACAATTACTTCCTGTCCCACTGCCAAGACAGAGCAATTGATGAAGCGGGGTCTGTATCGGGTTGTTGTGCACAAGGGTCTGCTGTAATCCCGTGAGTGCAGCGGTGGCAGGCTAACATCGCATTACTCTCATGCTCACGAGCGGGCAGAGCTTCCGCACCGATCGTTAATTGCTTTCTCTCTCACGCCGGCAGGTCAGAAAGATCCGCCGTGGCAGGCTACCCTCCGCTGACACGCTTTTGATGTTCAGAACCCAAGGGAAAAGTGGAAACACCAAACAAACAACAAAAACCAATCTGTACACAAGAGATGCTTGATATTCCTTGACGCATGTCAAATGGGGCATTTCCTGAACCCCGTCACAGAGACACCTCTCCGAACTACAGTACAGCAGACAAATCCAGAGCGTGGAGTATTTGTGAATGGAAAATGCTTTAGCACACTTGGCAGGGAGGATCATTCCACTGCTATCAGACAGACTATTGCAATTCTTTCTCTACACAAGCAGAAATACAACAGGAGGAGGAGGATAGAAATAAACGAGGAGGATGTGCTCTCCTGACCTGCATCTCAAGGTCACTGTTGAAAACGCTCAGCATTTCTGAATGAGACTTAGATTGTACGTGCATATTAGTGTGGGTTGTATGCGAAAGAAACTGCTGCATCTTTAAACTTGTGACGTTCAACTAAACGCGCCTGTGACATTCGCCTGGTGTCTGCATGGTGTTCCCCTGCGTTATCACCGGAGCCTTCCCTCACATAATGAATTATGCCATGCTGATAAGGCAGACAGCTGTTTGGGGGGTAGCATATCCGGAGACAGATGAGACGCAAACAAGCATTTTTTAATAATTCCTGGTGCAGTTGATGGATGACATGAGGCATGTGAGCCCAGGGGGAATGTGGTGGGGGTATGTGAGGGGTGTCCCTCGACCGAGAAGGGAACTGACATTCCTCTGCACACAGACGCTAGGATGGATCAGTATCAATGGAAGTATAACAGCTACGTGCCATCCACAACAAGTGCATCGCCAGGAGAGAATGGTAGAAGAAAGGGCATGCACAGGAAAAGGACTCCTGACAAACGCAAGGTTTGTTAATTCCTTGTGTTAACGTTATGGCAGTGTACGAGCTGTACGGGGAAATCGAGCATGCAGAGGCTCTGTCACTGACAGCTTGCTGCAACCCACAGATAAACAGCTAACACACGCTTCTCCACTCCTGTACCTGCCCTCGCGGCTCGCTTCAGCCCCCTGTCAGTTTACAAGCACAGACGGGGATATCACCTCTCTGATCAACACTAGATACATTGGTAGAGACAACACGAGAAGGGGAAAAATGGATTTGTGAACCAACCTGGCTTCTCAAGGTCCTCGGTCATCCACAACATTCCGCCAATCTCAAATTCTCCTTGTCCATTCTAGGAGGTCAGGAATAAAACGGCAGCGAGCCCCAGCCGAAACTCCCATCAATCAGAAGGCTCTCGCTGATAGAGCGTATACTAGGAGACCTACTGATGTAAGCTAGTCACCAGAGAAAATACCCAGTCGTGACGCATATCCAGGAACAAAAATAGCACTGGGGCCCCTAGAGGGATTATACAACAGACTACACTGAGAGGTACTTTCGCAGTGCCTTCTCTTCTGGGCTGTTTTAGTGCCTTTTAAATCTCTAAAAAGCTTGACATGAACACAAACAGATGGGACAAAGTACTTTGCGAAAAATCACAGACGACCTTTTGAACGTTTGCTTGCATTTGTGGGCAACGGCACTCGGGTTTTATCGGCCAGTGATTTAATTGCAGTCTGGCCTCGGTGCCTTTGACCCTGGGATTGTCCACAGAGTGCGGTGTATAACAACACGGTATCACCGCTCAACCCTCCCTCCCCACCTCCCGCAGGGCTATAAATAGCTCACCAGGCTAATTCTTACAAAATCCCTTTATAGATGTGCTTTCACCGATCACTCTCGGCCAGGCCAAGACACTGATACGATTAGCGTTTAGATCACGGCATGTAATTGCGAGTCTGTGCGAGCCTGTATGCATTTAGCAGGTAACAGAACAAACTGTGACATTGGACAGGTGTGCACTGCGACAGTCCCGAAGAGAGGATTTAATGGGAGAACCAGGCTGCTGAGCGGAGACTTCCGGCCACCCCCTTCACCGCAGAGAAGATTAATTCAAACTTATGCTAATATATTTATCTCCGCCACTCTGTGTCATGAGTGACAGCAATGCAGCTCTTCTGAGGGTCACCTGAATGAGCTGTCGACTCAAGAGTTATGGCCACATCGGCCCACAGCTGCGGCGCTGTTCCAGGGAGCATTTACTCAACCTGCAGATGACATCAAGCTGTCAGGAGTCACCATGATAACGACCATCCCGGTTATCCCAAAGATGAATCAGTTAATCACATCTGTGAGCTAAACATACACAGCTATTCAGCAGACTTTTGCCCTTACCAAAGAATCCAATTTACACAGCTAAATATATTTGACCAGGTCTGACCTCTGGAGAGCGACTCAATGACTAACCGAGAATCTGGCCAACTGGGAACCAGTATCCCCCATGACATCGCCCACTCAGAGATGCAGAGAATAAATAATAATAAAAAAAAAAAAAACATTAAAAGGACCCAAACCAGTTCCCTGGGGGTTCTCACTCGCTGTCTGAACAAGTCTCTCTGTAAGCCAATCTGTTGGTTTAGCTACCAATAGACCTCCAATAGGGCACCACATTAAAATGTGTTGGATTGTTTTTGATAGTCTGATAAAACTATTTTTAATTGGAGTAGCAAAAGAAAGGCAGAAATTTGTCAAAATACTTATTTAATAATATACATTATGCATTTAAAAACAGTTAATTATGGTAAATCCAGTAAAAAATGAAGGCTTTTATGGCATTTAGCTTTTTAAATATCTTTAATAAAATAATAATCACAAATAATATCACAAATCTACCATTGTGATAGTTTCAAGGTCACAGAAAATATTAATAGGATTACATTTATTAAAATGTACACTACCATTCAAATTTTTGGAGTTGGCAAGATTTTTTAATTTTTTTTTTTTTTTTAAAGTATCTTATGTTCAGCAAGCCTGCATTTATTTGATCAAAATACAGTAATATTTGAAATATTATTACAATTTAATTATTACAATTTTTAAACTGTTTTCTATTTTAATATATTTTAAAATTTTATGTATTCCTGTGATGGCAAAGCATAATTTTCTTCAGAAATCATTCTAATATGCTGATTTAGGGCTCAAGAAACATTTCTTATTATTATCAATGTTAAAAACAGTTGTGCTAGTTTTGTGCTACATTATATTTTTTCAGGATTCTTTGACGAATCGAAAGTTCAAAAGAACAGCATTTATTTGAAATGTATTTTTCGTAACAATATAAAAGTCTTTACTGTAAATTTTAATCAATTTAATGCACCCTTGCTGAAAAAAGCATTAATTTCTTTAAAAAAAAATTACTGACCCCAAACTTTTGAAAAGTAGACTTTTTTTTTTCAAATCAAAATGCTTTCATGCAATATTATTTATGATTCGCTATCAATATCTATGAATATAAATCAATCTTTTTCTGTTTTACTGAACGATCAGGTGGTATTCACCACAGGCGTCCATCATGAAGAATGCCATCTGCTAACTGGAGAAATAAAGAGCAGGCTTCATCTATGTTCCACTGTTTTGTTGCACAAATTAATTATTTATCCACCTATACCTACATGCATGCAAGCATACAAATGTATACAAACTCCTACTAAATGCACTAACACATAATAGAGCATTTCTTGCTAAACTAGGCAGGTGAAGTTTAATTAATATTTAACTGCTCAGAATGTGAATGCCCTTGATCTAAAAGCAGCGTCAGTCCACATTCTGCCTACATGTAGGTGCCCCTTAACCCAAGTCATTGCTGATGAGACAATGTGCTGAGCGTGAGAGCAAATAAAAAGGCTCTAGTGCCATCCGTGCAGACAGGTACAGGCCTGTCATGTTCACGGTAATGGTCAGAGAAGAGATAACGGTCTAGGACAAGATCTAGGGCAGGATGGACGTCTGGCTGTTTCTTTGCATCATCCTCAGTAAGCAAGCAGCCTGACAGGTCTGTGGCCAAGGGACAATAGGACAGGAACAAGATCTCAGCTGGCATTAGTGCTGAATGAACAAGTTTAATGGCTGAGGTGAGGCTCTGGACCTTTGCCAAGCTGTGAGCACTCCTTTAATCAGCAGGCTGCGATGAGGGGAGAGACTCAAGGGAACTGAAGGATCCTCCCATCACCACAGTACACTCTGTTTACCTCACAACCCTCAAGCTGGGATTGGCCATTATTTTTCCCCTTCTCATTGAAGTTTTCCCTCTTTGACGTTAATGGCAAATCTATTGTACAAGCTACCTTGAGAAGTGACCTCACTGCCGAACTGCCACTGTGGAGAGATTAAGGTTACAGTACCAAACCTTTGAACTTTTTGACACTGATATATTGCAACTAATTAGTCATGGTATTATTCATAGGATTATCATTACTTCATCAGCAACCACTGAGAACTCACTGAAGTTAGACATCTTGTGAAACAAGATGAAAGACATGTCAACCTCTGTTTCTTGTATATTTAGCATGTATTAATTCTAAGATCAGATGATCTATTCCAAACTGTGTTATAAGCAAAGGATTGTACTTATGAGCAAAATCAATCTCCATCTTCCCTCAGGGCATTTCATGCAGTATTTCTTAATTTGACATTTCATTTGAGGACACAAAAGTTCTTGTAAACACTTGCTGTACATAAAAAAAAACTTTTAATTACTTTTTAAAATTTGGAAACATCAGTGCAATGATTCTATTCAGGAAATTTCCTCAATACTAAATATTCCAAGGTCAACTGTTAGAGGTATCATAAAGTGGAAGCAATTGGGAACAACAGCAACTCAGCCACAAAGTGGTAGGCCACGTAAAATCACAGAGCGGGGTCAGCACATGCTGAGGTGCACAGTACGCAGAAGTCTGGGTTTGGTGAAGGAGAACGGTACTTGTCTGACTGCATTGTGCCAAGTGTAAAGTTTGGTGGAGGGGGATTATGGTGTGGGGTTGTTTTTATTTTTTTTAGGGGTTGGGCTTGGCCCCTTAGTTCCAGTGAAAGGAACTCTTAATGCATCAGCACACCAAGACATTTTGGACAATTTCATGCTCCCAACTTTGTGGGAACAGTTTGGTGATGGCCCCTTCCTGTTGAAACATGACTGCACACCAGTGCACAAAGCAAGGTCCATTAAAACATGGATGATTGAGTTTGGTTTGGAGGAACTTGACTGTCCTGCACAGAGTCCTGACCTCAACCCGATAGAACACCTTTGGGATGAATTCGAGCGGAGACTCGAGCCAGGCCTTCTCGCCAACATCAGTGCCTGACCTCACAATTGCGCTTCTAGAAGAATGGTCAAAAATTCCCATAAACACACTCCTAAACCTTGTGGAAAGCCTTCCCAGAAGAGTTGAGTCTGGACCACAAAACCAGTCATAAGTACCATGGGTAGCCAACAATATATTGTATGGGTCAAAATTATTGATTTTTCTTTTATGCCAAAATTCATTAGGATATTAAGTAAAGATCATGTTCCATAAAGATATTTTGTAATTTCCTACCGTAAACATATAAAAAAAGTATATTTGTGAGTGGATATGCATTTTTAAAAGTGATTTTCTCAATATTTTGATTTTTTTGCACCCTCAGATTCCAGATTTTCAAATAGTTGTATCTCGACCAAATATTGTCCTATCCTAACAAACCATACATCAATGGAAAGTTTTTTTATTCAGCTTTCAGATGATGTATAAATCTGAATTTCAAAAAATTTACCCTTATGACTGGTTTTCTGGTCCAGGGTCACACACACATATATTTATACACAATTTAATATATGCTATAATTATAATAATTAATAATAATATAATTCACTGTAAACAAGAATAATAATTTAGAAACAGAAAGTTTTGCTGTAAATAATAATAATGTTTTTGTTATTTGCTTTGTTTTTCACAGACACAATGTTAATTGGAAACTTCAATTCCCCCAGTACACCTTTACTGCATCAATTATTAATATTACGTATTGCTGAAAGTATTATTTTCCCATGGAGGTGTACAAGAAAGACAACTTCTGATATCTGTATCAAAGTGGTTTCATTTAATACTGAATAATTAAACGTTTCTCTATAACAATGTGTTTGCATCATAATCTATTTGTGGAACTGTAATGAAAAAGCGTCTGTTTAGAACGGAAATGAGGGATGTTTTGTTTCCATGCTTAGCTGACAACAGAAGTTCGTGCCTTTAGGAACCATCAATCCTCCAGCGTGGTGTTTGTCAAGGGAGCGTACAATTGTATATAACTAGCAGCCAAATCAGCAGGGTACATCCTGAAATCACTTCTCCTGAGCCCGTTTTACTTTCACAGTCATTCATTCACATTTGCTGGAAGTACTGGGGTTGTGAAAAGATAGTAAAAAGAGGGAAAATCATGCAATAGTGGATAACTAGAGCAGAGAAAATTGGGAGGCAACCTGTGCTGGGTCTCATTTGTAACGCTGCACAGTACTTTCCATCAGATCCCTCAAGCGCATGAGAACAGGGCACAGCCAACTGCTCGAAAACAAGAGCTTACGCACACATAAATGAATCACACAATTAGAGCATGTTAACATGTTAACAGTACAGAGGGGTTTGCAGATTCAGTAAGTGATTAACCTGAAGATAGTCTGGAACTGAGGCACAGTGCACCAAAAGCACTGCAGTATCCAATTAACACAAAACATCACAGCTATCAAAATACCTATGTTCTTCCATATAGGACGTGATAATTCAACTGTAATTACAGAGTGATCGTGAGGAGAAAACTATTATTCACTAGATGATCTGGGATATAAAAGAAAGAAATCGATCAGAACAGCAACAATGAACCAAAGTGAAATAAATGCATTCTTTTATTCAATGTACAAATGATTTGTTGTGTAAAAATAATCTAATAATCTTAACCAAAATCTGAGTATGTGCAAAATGACACGATTTCACAATAGGACAGTTCACACAAAAATGAAAACTGTCATCGTTTAGTCACTCTCATTTCATTCCAAATTTCCAGTGCAGATTTTTAGGTCCAGAGCACTGATGGTGCGAGGACCCTCTTGGAATTGTTTTTCAAAATATAAAATTGTTCCACAAGAAAGGTATATATGTGATCCGTGCTTGCAAAATAAGTCGTAATGCATACGGACTAATTTCGAGCTACAGGCAAAACAAGTGAAAAATGTAAATTTGGGTCGAAATTGAGGTTGACAAAAATGAGCTCATTAAGCCCTCGTTTAGCAATCCCAATGCTCCAAATAGCAAATAAACATCTAAAAGTATCTTTATTTGTACATTTTCTGAGAGGAGTACCTTTGACCATGAAAAATGACATTTTTCTCTGCTCGCTTCTTAATGACTGGTGCTTCCCTCAGAACAAATTTGGTATCCTTTTAAAGCACAGCATTCCAACTTTGTGAATATTCTTAGTGAATTATCAATGGTATAAATCTGCACCAATGAAATGTGATTTTCAAACTCATGCTGATGTAAACAAAAAGATCTTACTCGCTCTGACAGACAGATCCAAAGCGTGCTCACAAAGATGCCTCAGGCAGCGTGCAATCCCGATATAAACAGAATTACAACATTTCAAAAAAATCTATCTTGGCAAGTATTCACGTAAACATTATCTGTTATGTCTTAAGTGAACGTTTGGTTAACTATTGGGGGAAAACTGACTTTGCTGACTCGAATTCAAACAGGTGTAGCTCAGTAATTTGTTGTCGGATTCCAACAAATCATGCATCATTTTGAAGGTTTTTAATAGAGAATGAGATTAACAATAAATAATTTTTCAAAATGTGCTCATTGCAACTCATTTTCCAGCACAGGTCACATATATGTACACACACACACATATATATATATATATATATATATATATATATATATATATATATATATATATATATATATATATATATATATATATATATATATATATATATATATATACATACGTACATACATCAACTAGTTGACCATCCTGACTATTAATACTCTAAAAAGGAAAAATGATATTGTGATTTGCATCATACAACTTTCAGGCTAATTTTCCTTAAACTACTGCATTCCAAGCTCAAGGTTTCATTAAAATCAAGATTAAATTAGCTTTTCATTCAACACACTGCAGGGTCACAGTCACACATTTCTGACATCTCACTTCAGGCCTTGATAAACAGAGCACAAATTCATGTCAGTGTTCCATTTGACCTCTCAACCCCGGCGTGACTCGCGGCAGGAGTGATTCTCCGACCTAGGAGGCCCGGTGGGAGTTCAGGGGGGTGCGTGTGTAGTCTGATGAAAACAGTCACTCAGCAGCCATTCCAAAACAAACAGGCTCTCAAGCGAGGGCTGCACAATTGCTCACTGGAGTGCAAGGCAGTGGCTCACACTCCGTGCACCATCGGGGACCTGCTTTCTCCTGTTATGCAACCCAGGAGCGTGTTTTCCTATCTGCGCCGCTCCCCGGCAGCTGTCTCCAATTTTGCCCGAAGGAAAAAAACGGGGGGAAAGAAACCTTCTGGAGTGAATACCCCTCTGAGCATACTCCCCAGTGCAGCTCTCTCAGCAGTCTGTCATTCCACAAAGCTCAAGTTGCCCCACTGCACCTGTTACATTCAGAGGCAAGGCACGGAGGGGGCAAGGCCGCCCCAAAAGAGACCCCTTGTCCGCAGTGTCGGTTTACAAAAATCGTCCAGACAAGCACGACCAATTTTAGCTTTGGCCCTGAGTCAGATCAGCTGGCTGATGTTGGGAATGAACACCGGGGGCTTCCCAAACAGAAGACCCCCTGTTGCGTCCAATTCCCCTCCGCTTGCCCGAATCATAACACACTGCGGCACAGGTGACTCACCCGCTGCCGCCTGCCCGATGCAAGAACAAGAATCCTATTAAAGTGCACAGCAAACAGATTCAGGCTTTGTACATGCCGCCCACCGCTTATTCAGCGCCCAGAACCGGATGCAGTCCACCAGGGCATGGAAAAAGGACCTCGGATCATGAGTGTAATTTGAGAAATTATATTTTTTCACTTCTGAACAATTACCGTGAATAGAACATTAGCAGCTGGAATTAACTAAATTGCTCTGACAACATGTTTCAGCAACATAAGAATTCAAAAGAAATGTCAAGCACAAAAGGCAATTGCAGCTTTTTTAAACAATGCTTTATACATCAACTCTATATTTTAATTCTTATTGTATATTTTCATTTTTTGTAGAATGTGCTATGCAAGGCTAATAACACATATGAGTGAAAAAAAAAAAATCTTTAAACAAATGTCCATTTTACAATAAATAGTCTTATTAATGGCTTTCTGAAATTCAGTGCTTGCTCTTTTCATCACAAACTTCTAAATCCAGTGAGTTAAGTATACCCTTTTGGCAACAGTTTTGTTTTTGCCTCCATTTGCACACCGTGTAAAAATACAGGGCTCTAATCTAAACTTCTGTGCAAAAGTGTTTGGAAATATTTAGAATAAAAAAAAAAAACAATAAAATTGTTTTAGAAGTGAAAAAAAAAACAGTGAAACATGGTGCTCGCAACACCAAGGTCATGGGTTCACTTCTCAGGGAATGCATGAACTGAAATAAAATGTATACAATGTAAATTAAAGAAGCAAATACCCTCAATCAATCAATCAATCAATTTATTTATTGTATATTGTATTTATTATCATGTTTGCTACAGTAAGACAAAGTCAATTCAAATCCAGGAATTTAAATCAAATTTAAAAGGCATTCTCAATTCGGCGCAGAACCCTAACTGTGCGGCAGGTCTAAACTTGGCCCTTGATCCTGGCTGAACAGTAGGGCACACTGAACATATTGTTGGACTCTAAAAATATGCTAGGCTGTCCCGTGGATGCCCCTGTAAGACTCTGGAACATTCTTAGAGTAAGTGCATGAGCCACTCATATTCTCTAAATGACCTCTGCACTGTGAGAAAAACTGAAACTATTTCTGTTATTTTAGCTTCAAAAAATATCACCAAGATACCACTGTAGCATAAAAATAGTGGTAAAAAAAACTAAGACCAGTGGTTATAAAAGCTGGCAGGACTAGGTTAAAAAGAAAATTGTCTCCAGTAGGAGGATTTATTCCAAGGCTAAGCAGGTTAGTGAACATGAATAGTTTGCTGGAGAGGACGAATAAATGAATTTCTGTCAATGAGCTGGGGAACAGTATATCCATCTCTCTTGAAATGTGATCCACTCACAATGCGATGGCCTGGTCACAAGCGCCCCCTCCGAGCACCCCCCAGATGCCACTATCATCCCACCAGCCATTGCATCGCAATCAGTTAGCAGTTTGAGAACGTCTGTTTGCTCCAGGAAAGGCTCAACATGCTGTGACATTATTTCCTGCAGTGCAAAACAAACACAAAGATCAAATCTGCCTTGTAAGACTTTGAGAAAGAATGACTCAGTTGGGTGTATCCGTGTTAACTCACGTTACCTTACCATATCACGGCCAGGTCATGACACTTAACGTTCCAGTTGTAAACTATACAAATGTTCTTCTCCTGAGGGGTTATTATGTTGCAGCCCGTTTCCAGTCAGATATTTGTAAGCTGGTGCCATGCCATGAGCTTGTTAAAATCTACTGTAAACTTCTCTGCTTTTGGGAAAAGAAATGACTCATTGAGGCTTTCGGCAATTACTCCAACAATCAACAAGACCTGTTCGTTTACAAAGAACATTGGACTAGAAAACATCTTGAATTGATCTCTCATTGAGAGATTCTGACAGGCTAATCACGCACAACAAAGATAAGATGCCAACTATACAATGGCTTCAAAAACACTTTTGCTGCAGAAATGTCTTTTATGTAAGCAAAAGTTCAGTTTTTTACATTAGTAGTTTATCAGTCCATTATAAGACAATAAAACAATCTAAAGCGATTTCAGTACAGTTTCTACAGGAACATTGCCTCCTGATTCTGATATATATATATATATTTTTAATCTAATCTATTTTAATTGCGAGAAAAAAAGTCACAATTAACCGTTTCATTTTTTTATTTTCTGGTGGAAACAAGCTTCCATGCGTCCATATAATTTGATAATTATTACCTTTTGCAACCTTTTGATTACCAGCTCAGATTTGACAAAACTGACATAGAATGTTCCAGGTTAATGACAGCAGCAGTTTCCCCTCAAGCTGCCTCATATCTCCAAATGGAACATAAGCTTGTACTTTCTTCTTGACCCTAACACTCATCTTCAACTACAGGATGGGACTGCAAAGAGCCTCCTTCTCCAACATTCAAGATGAAATATGCATCCAATTATATAACGCATTATATAATGCATCCAAGACGTACTCTGCCATGCTGTGTGCTAATTAAGCCATGCACTGCAAACACAACAGAGAGTGCGAGGAGCTGCTAAATTTAGGTTTCTCCCAGAGCCCATCCGCAGAACGAGAGATACATGAACGGATGCCCATTCGCTCACCCAGATCCGCATCTGACATCACACAGGGGAAAGATCCTGAGCTCGTTGGGGGAGAGAAATACAGACCTACAACAGCCAGGATGCAGAAATAGAGGAGGACAAGTAGGGAGGGAGAGAGAGAGAGAGAGAGAGAGAGAGAGAGAGAGAGAGAGAGAGAGAAAGAAAGAGGAAGAGAACATCTATCAAGGTTGCAGCATGTGCTTAAAACACACTCACAGCCAGACGCGACAATATATTCAGAGATAGAAAGGAAAAAACTGTGTGTCAGTAGGAAAAAAACATGATAAAGTGTAGGAGCGGCAGAGAGTGTGAGGAGAGGGAGGGAGTAGTAAACAGTAAAGGAGGGAAGGACTGGGGTTGAAAGTGGCCTTGATGCAGAGTAGTGACAGGACGAGAAAGAGAGAGAGAGAGAGAGAGAGAGAGAGAGAGAGAGAGAGAGAGAGAGAGAGAGAGAGAAAGAAAAGTGCAGCTGTGTCACTCCTCCACACACAAATCCAGGGTCTGTCCCACCAGAGGAAATCAATTCACCCCCCCACTGCCAGGGCTTCCAGTGCTGTGTATTTACACAAAGCAGATAGTCTAAGCCAATAAAGTGCTTCCCTCAGCAGGACATTGTAAAATCCAGACTACGATTCTCTTCCATTTACTCTGACCGTGCCAATCCAAGACTGAATATATGTAAAGCAAGACTAAATATTTCACACATCAAAATACAAGGCTCTACATAGTAATTGGGAGTTCCCCTCTCAAATGGGAATGAACCGTGTCCCTACAATCCCAAAGCGGTTTGGGCAGAACACTGATGTACCCATTTAGTGCTAATTAACACAGTTCAGCTTCCTGTGCTGAGCCCCAGTCTCAATGGGAGCCACATCGCCGCATCCAGTTGTGGTAAACACAGCAAAGCCTTCTGTGTCCTAAACTTTTCCTGCATCCCTCCTTGGATCTTTAAAACATTACTCACCGTGCAGCAAACTGGCAGCCCGTGACAGTGTTAAATGTTGGCTACGAAACCCTCAGATGGCCCCTGCATATATTTATGGAAAGGAACCTCAGCAAAAATTCTGTCAAAGATAGTTGCATTTCAGTGCTGAGCCTTGAAATTTGCTGCTTCAAAATAAAATAAAATAAAATAAAATAAAATAAAATAAAATAAAATAAAATAAAATAAAATAAAATAAAATAAAATAAAATAAAATAAAATAAAATAAAATAAAATAAAATAAAATAAAATAAAATAAAATAAAATAAATAAAATAAAATAAAATAAAATAAAATAAAATAAAATAAACACTTTACAGTAAAATTATTCCATAGTGGTATATGACTACAATACCACCTATATTTACTGAATGTTTCTAATATGTATTCATATATAATTATTAATATATAATTATATTACAATTTGTATTATACAGTTCTATATATTTTTTTATAATTTAATTAATTTAGGTGAACATTAAATATTTAATTTAAATAAATTTTATTTTTTTTTAATTTAATTTAATTTAATTTAATTTAATTTAATTTAATTTAATTTAATTTAATTTAATTTAATTTAATTTAATTTAATTTAATTTAATAATTCCAAAGGTTATTATTTAATCCCCTGCATGCCATTCCAAACCTGTATGATTTTTGTAACACAAGCAAAGAAATTTGGAAAAAATGTACTTTTTTGTTTGTTTGTTTTTGTCTGTTTAAAAAAAAAAAAACCTGTACAGTATTTCAGGAAGAAGGACCACTGGTGCACACACAGTATATACCAAACTAGCATGCCACCACAGTCCACATTTCCTCAACGCCATGGAAACCAGCAGCACGGGAGAACGGATGCACTTGCGATTCTTGGATGGGCTGCAGGGCAAAAATTAGAAGGTGAGATAGGAGACTAGCAATGTCAGTTTAACAAGGCTGCCAAGCTCACAGATGGGATGAGGAAACAGACAGAATTGAGATAAAGTGAAACCCCCCTCCTGCCACGCTACCGGTGCAGCCCTGCCAAGATACAGTCCTCCAGGAACAGCGCCTCAAGTCTCACTTAAAATGTTCCTGCTTTGCCACACAATTTGTTTTGGCTAGAGGGTGACTGGAGGGAGAAAGTGAGCAAGGGTTGAGATATTTTGGTTCCGAAACCATTTAAATGGACGTCGTACTCGCAGGTTGCAATTTACAGAGATTGTAAAGCCACTTTCATATGTTGTACCTCCAAAGCTTTAAAGGCTAGTAAAATATTTTCATGGAACCGATAGACACCTTGTGACTAATGCAGTTTTGCATTAGGAGGACTGCGCACCTGACATTTCAAAGGAACAGAATTTCACAGTGTTTGCACTTGCAAGCACAAACGCACACACACATGCTCGCACAAGCAGTCAGAAGAGAGCAGATTGTCAGCTCAGGCAGGAAGCTGAGTGTATTCAGAGTGGGTTGCTGGGAGCACCAGAGACCTGCCACTGTGGCAGCTCACACTTCCTAAGCCTTCCCAGTACGGTGTGTGCATGTGTGAGTGTGCGTGTGTGCGCGTGCACCAGCAACACCTCCTCTCACTCAACCACCCTACATCACACCACATGTTGAGCAACGAAAAGCAGACATCACTGACATCACACTGAGCAGGTGGCTACCCCTTAAAGAAGAGGAAACCTATATCATCGAGCTAAATGAGTGTGCTTCGCTAAACGACTGTGTAATCTTCCATCTATTTCATGACCACAAAAAACAAAAAACAAAAAAAAACAAAAACATTTTGAAGCTTGAAAAGGGATCAAATACTGATTTTTATCATCAGGTTTTGTGTTTTGACTATGATGTCTCATGTCAACCATACAAGTAACATAAAATAGCATTTGAAATCTGTGCTATAGTCCCAATCTCAGATGGCCTGACCACTGACTGACCATGAACTGTTTAATGACTCTAATGCATATATGTGTATATACATACATACATACATACATATACATACACATACATACATACATATATATACACATACATACATACATATATATACACATACATACATACATATATATACACATACATACATACATATATATATACACATACATACATACATATATATATATACGTATATGTATCAATATTGCATGATTACAGGAGTGTTTATAGGTATGCATTTGTACATTTGTATATGTATCATTATTTTATTTTTTTCTATTATTATTTATTACTTTTTATTTTCAAGTTATTTATATATTATATATAGTTTATTGTTTGTTATTGATTTAATGGCATGGAGGGGGGGTTAACCCCACTGTTTATTCTGTAAAATGTGAAAAACTGTAAATAAAATATTTTGAAAAAGCAATAAAGAAAATAGAATGAGAGAGAATAAATAATAATAATAATAATAATAATAAATTATATAATAAATAAAGATGCATTATACACACTACTGTTCAAAGGTTCTGGGTTGGTAAGATTCTTTTATAGTTTTTGAAATAATTCTCTTATGCTAATCAAGACTGCATTTTTAAAAATAAAAAATACAGTAATATTGTGCAATATTAATACAATTCAAAAGAACTTTTTTCTATTTGAATATATGTTAAATTTTAATGTATTCCTGTGATGACAAAGCTGAATTTTCAGCATCACATTACTCTAGTCTTCAATGTCAGATGATCCTTCAGAAATCATTCTAATATGCTGATTTGGTGCTCAAGAAACATTTGACCACTTTAATGCATCCTTGCTGAATAAAAGTAAAAAAAAAAAAAAAAAAAAAAAAACTGTGGTTGGTCAAATGTCTTATTCTTTGCTAGAATAAGCTGCAGTGAAGACCTGAAGACCTGACCAAGGCTGGCATAATGAAACAAACCATGCTAACTGGGTCAGTTGTGAAGAAGACCAGATGGGTTAAACAAAGTAAACACACTCAAATAAAGATAACACAGGTCTATTTTATCTCATCACAAACTTCAAACATCTGGTAAGGCATAGTGTATGTCTAATATTGTGGTTTTTATTTTTTATTTTGGCTGTCAGCGAAATAATGTCTCTGTTTGCAATGCTTCCTGTCACACAGTGGCCCAGACAAGCTGGTTGATCATGTCGCTCAAGCAAAAATAAGCCGTTTCTTCCACCGCACGAAGAAACACTCGTTCACAGCCAAAAGCGTTTAAAAAAGCATGTCATGAAGCGTAGTTGCCCCCCTCCCTCGTCTTATTCAAAAGACTCCCAGCTTTCTCAGTGGGCTCTCAAAGCAGGGCATATTTCGACATACGTCAAGTCGAGGGCTCATCTCTTTTGCTAATACTGTCAGTGTTTTCATTTCTTTTTTTCAGAGAGACTGGGATCAATGCTCCTAGGCAGACAGCTCGGGACTTTGAAGCATCATGCACCACACATACTGTACGTCGAGCGGGTTGCATGTTTGGTGGTGCAGGCGGCTGTAAAGCCTCTGAATGTGCTGATCAAGGGAACCGGGCTCAAAGGAGGAGGAGTGGCGGCCCTTCCGTCCCTTCCTCCGTCCTCCTGTGATGAAGAGCTTAACACAAATCAAATGCAAAGACTCAAAGGGCATGTACTTCAGTAGCCCGCGCATTTAAATGCCTCAGAAACATGCTGGGCAGCACACCAAAAGTTTTGCTGCTTCAGTTTTGTTCAATTTGTCACTCAAAACTTATAGTTATTTAGAGGCCGTAACCATGTTTTGAACATTGGATTATTTTTTGGGATGGGTTCTTTTTTATTTTAAGGATTTAAAAATGGATTTAAGGTATTATAGAAAAGAACAGTAAAAGAACTACAATCAGTTTGAACTATTTGCTAATATTTTTGTTTTAAAACATGTACACAATCATTTGCTTAATGTGCTGAAAACAGCTGTTAATGTTTATTGTCTCATCACAATCTGTTATGAATTACATGAGCCTATATTTTTAATTCAAACAGTGAAATTTGACAAAAACGTAAAGTAGTTTTGCATCACTGTATATTACTGTCCGTCGTTTAACATTTCTATCATAACAGTTGTTGAATATTACATATTTAGCTACTTATATCTTATCTCGCATTCTTGCATTGTGCTGTAATTCATGTTTTGCTTATGTGGACAGTAAATCCCACCTTCTTTGATTTGATTTGATCAGTCATTATGACATTGACAAGTGTTAGACCTCTGAGTCAGACCAGCCTAAAAATGGAATTCCACCATGGAATAAAGCAATTTAAAATATAATTGTGACTTTTTATCTCTCACATTTTTTCTCAGAATTGCCAGATATAAACTTGCAATTACGAGTTATGTCAGAATTGTGAGTTATAAAGTCAGAATTGTGAAAAAATCTAACTTTTTTCCTCACAATTGCGGGTTTACATTTTGCAATTCTGACTTTTTTCTTGCAATTGCAAGTTTATATCTCGCAATTCTGATTTCTATAATGAGAATTTACAACTGCTGGGTTATAAAGTCCCATTCTGAGGGGGGAAAAAAGGCTGACTTTATAACTCGCAAGTTTATATCATGCAATTCTGAATTGCAAGATGTGAACTCGCAATTGCGAGAAAAAAAGTCAGAATTGTGAGATTTTCTTTTGTTATTCAGTGGGGGAAACAAGCTTCCATAGTTAAGCTTACAGCCCTGATTTAGAGTATAAATATATAAAATGTCATAACATTTTTGTCTTGCTAGAGACAAATATCAAGTTAATTTGTGAAGCACATTTTAAAAACCCAATCCCATGATGCTGTTGTTTCCAACACCTCTTTCCAACTTGTCTGGAGGGACTGTTAAAGTGGAAAAAGAAATTCTATGACAGAGACGTCAGGTGAGTAATATGTCGTGAGTTTTGTCAGCACTTTGCTAGCTTTGATTCATAACGTCTGTGACTCCCTGTCTTAACAGTGTGAGATATATTAAGAGTTTTCTTAGTCAAAACCTTAATCCATGAAATAACAACACAGATACATCAAAGTTGCCATCTCTTTATAAATACTGCAGCAGCTACAGTGAAATCAGAGAAATGTTAACACATACAGTAAATTAATTTAGTGGCCTTTAAAATCAAATCAGCCAACTGATAGACCCAAGATAACCAGCACTTTGATGCATCACTACTTTTGAGTATTAGTAAAGGTGACTCACTAAGGTGTATTTCCAAGGCAGTGATACATAGATCTGTACTACACCTGTAATCACCTTTCATGTACAGGGAGAACAAAGAGCTTTAATATGTGTCTCCGCTCGCATGCCGTAATTAAACTTTGGCTTCTATTAATCCCTGCAGTAAATTGAAGCAAGGGAAAGATTTAGCAGGCCATTCATCACCAGACGACGTGAAGATGGCAGTTTTAATAAAAACATTCCAAGCAGTCTATTGGGTAGTCCAAAGAGTTCAGAGTTTTCTTATTTAGCGAGGAAGAACAACAAATTATAAAGAGCCATTCTGTCCATGTCATGACAAAATGTCTCATTAGGAAACAAAATGAACACTATATACTGTATATAAAATGTTGGCAATCCTGCATGGATGGATTGGTCAAAAGCTATGAGGAGGGCAAGAGAGGGATTATTAACATATGCAGATTCAAATGTGTTCTCCATCACAAATGCCTAAAGATCAGAACCACATGTGTACTGTACGTCCAGAATTGTTCTTTTCTGTCTCTCACCTCATAAAACTTCATTAACGTAATTAAATCCATTAACGGATTCCAGATGTCCAATAGTGGCCAACCAATGTGTTTTTTTACCTCAATGGCAACTGAAAAAATAGGGTGGCTCATCTCTAATACTGTACAATTACAATAAAAAGGGTTATAATAAATACTGATGGGAATCAGAATTTAGCGATGCCAGTTCCGATTCCTCTTAACGATTCCTTGATGCTTGTTATATTGTTATAATAATTGTTTAATATCCATATGGAAGAAATGTACAGTTCTAAGAGAATACAAATTATCTAGTTAGCTAACATCATGTATTCATTTAAGCAGAAACAATTAGATAAAGTTCTCATAATGTTTACAATATATATAGAAAATTTGCCAGTTTTGTCTCTAATCACATTACTGTGTATAACAATAAATGGTCGATAAAAATGTTTTGCAACGTCACACATGATACCACTTTATGAACACAATTTCTTAAATTATGGGAAATATAAAGCATATCTGAGAGAACAACAGTTACCAAAGGGCTTAGTAAAAGGCCAGTTGTCAAAGACATGACCTGGTAGATATTCTGCTAATTAGCCAAACGCATGCAGTTATTGGCTAATGCCAATAATTGCAATTTGATGTTGTTGAGGACAGACAGATCAGATTCTGTTTAGCTCAAACAAATCTAAGAATTTAGTTTGACCTAGAATTAAGTAACCACTTCTTGATCCCCATGTGTGCTGTTGTTAGTCTCCTGGCCAAAGTACAAACATCTTAGGGCACCTCTTGGCTGCATCTTCAGCTGGAGAAACCGCCGCTAATTAATCGCAAGCACCCTTCCTGATTGCAGAGAGGCTGAGTGTCATCCGCCGCTCATTTGTGTCAATAGAAGCACACTGTCCAGCCTGTGCTCTGTTTAATAAGCACTTCAATGTACTGCTATCAAGTGTGAAGGACAGCTGCTGAGGAACAGCGTGGGACTGCTAATGACAGAATGTTGGATTATTGACCTGGGAAGATGAGCCAACAGGCCAGTGTCGGAGGTGCTCTATTCCCAGCAGGGCACACATCATAAGGGCAGGGGGGTGGCCTACCCCCTCTATACCCCTTATCACCAGCCAAATCCTCCATATGCAAGAGTGTTGGATGACAGATGACATACTGTAGGGATTACCTGCCTTATACCACACAATAGGGGAAAATACTCCATGTCAACTTATAAGTAGGTCACCTTCAAATAGAGGAGATGGATGAGACTGCTGTTGCACCAGTGAACAAAAATTAAGCATATATGATAGACTGAGGAAATAAATCTTGGATATGAAGACTGACAAAATGAGCAAAACAATGACTACACAGTGTCCAGATACTAAAAACTGTCAAAAAGGCAAAAAAATCACCTCTGAATGCAGGATTAAATGCCTTAGTTTTTGTTTTAGTCATTGTTTTTACATTTTTTTCAATATTTTTTGTCATATTATGATCATTTATTTTACACTAAAAAGGCATAATGGCATCTAATCAGTGTTGTTATTGTATAAATAAAAAATAAATATTATTGAAAACTTAACCAAATTTTAAAATAAGAAATATTGCACTGGCAACCAACTAAAATACCAAAATGACTAAAGCTAAAACTGATATATATATATATATTATAATTTTATATGTATATATGTGTGTGTGTGTTAAAGAATACACTGAAATCTTTCCTCATCTCTCCGTTGCACTGATTGCAACACCAAACACGCCCCCCCATACACACACCTCCAACCAACCGCCCTCTCACTACACCCTCATCCCGTCACAGCGAGAGTGGGGCGAGAGCCTCTCTTTTCGGCATGCGGGTGGCACGTGGGTGTGCTGAAAGTGAGGCGGGAGGGAGGAAAGCGCTACTTTTTGCTCGGTGCTCAATGCAGCTGCCACCTCACCAACTCAACGAACAGCCTCTGCCAACCAATCCTACCGAGCTCAGCTCACCACCTGTTCAACAAGCACCACAGGAAAAGACAGAGTAAAAACAGAGCTCTCCTTGAATAACCCCCAATCAGGGTTTCCTATTTTCTCCAGCTTTCTGACAAACCACTGCCAAAAAGTCATTATGATGAGCAATTACAGACAATTCATGTATTAGCCGGTAATATGATATAAACATATTCCTCCATCCAGGGATATGTGATCAATTACAAAAAAATGAGACAAAGGACAAAAAAGCTGTTTACATAAATATACTGTGTACACCGGTTACTGACAAGCCTTAAAGGTGCCCTAGAATGTTTTTTCACAAGATGTAATATAAGTCTAAGGTGTCCCCTGAATGTGTCTGTGAGGTTTCAGCTCAAAATACCCCATAGATTTTTTTAAATTAATTTTTTTAACTGGGGTATCATTAAATATGTGCAGGCTGCGGCCCCTTTAAATCCTCGCACTCCCCGCCCCCGAGCTCGTGACTATAAAACAGTGCATAAACAAAGTTCACACAGCTAATATAACCCTCAAATGGATCTTTACAAAATGTTCGTCAAGCATGTATCGGATAATGTGAGTACAGTATTTAATTTGGATGTTTACATTTGATTCTAAATGAGTTTGAGGCTGTGCTCCGTGGCTAAAGCAAACATTACACACTGTTGGAGAGATTTATAAAGAATGAAGTTGTGTTTGTGCATTATACAGACAGCAAGTGTTTAAAAATGAAAATAGTGACAGCTCCATGAATATAGTAATAAACGATAGTAACTTTAACCACATTTAACAGTACATTAGCAACATGCTAATGAAACATTTAGAAAGACAATTTACAAATATCAATAAAAATATCATGATATCATGGATCATGTCAGTTATTATTGCTACATCTGCCATTTTTCACTATTGTCCTTGCTTGCTTACCTAGTCTGATGATTCAGCTGTGCACAGCTACAGACGTTAATACTGGCTGCCCTTGTCTAATGCCTTAAACATGGGCTGACATATGCAAATATTGGGGGCGTATATATTAACGATCCCGGCTGTTACGTAACAGTCGGTGTTATGTTGAGATTCGCCTGTTCTTCAGAGGTCTTTTAAACAAATGAGATTTACATAAGAAGGAGGAAACAATGGTGTTTGAAACTCACTGTATGTCATTTCCATGTACTGAACTCTTGTTATTCAACTATGCCAAGATAAATTAAATTTTTAATTCTAGGGCACTTTTAAAGGATCAGTCCCTTAAAAATGATTTCAGACACAGGGTCAGAATGAGAGTTGAAAAATAATATTTTTTCCAGATATATTTGTTTTTATGAGCAAAAAAAGCTTTATTGACATTATAAGTGAACCTCAAGGGATATCTATTCATATAACATCCATGCCATGACCTCTTCAAAACTGATTGTGTGAAGAAATAAAACAGTTATCTCATTGCCATCTGGTGCTATCTTACAACCATCTAGTAATCTGCATACTGGGTATTAGTAATGTAATGATGTTAGTAATCTAATGATGGATTTTCATGCAAATTAGCGACACATTCTGCTGTTCATCTACAGATTCTGGGTTAATAGATTAAGCATGATTAAAATAGAGGATTAAGTAAAAGAGGTGTCACATATGTGTTTCTTTGTCCGCCTTTGACTCCGCACACATCCGGAGACAGATAGCAGTGCACAGGGGAGCCTGTGAGATAGGGAGATATGCATCACTAGAACCCAGAGTTCGACTCGTGAAACCGCCGCAAATGTAATGGGTCTCTTACTGTGATGCAATACCATGCCAGAAACGGCATCGCCATCTGACCTTATCAAGACAGCTGAGCGCCCGCACACACACTTGCATGTGGCAACCGAGTGGGCATGAAAACCACAGGCCCGGCTTCATCTCCAGCACGCATCCCTCCACCTCTGCAGAAGCTCACGCATGCACCTTGTCAAACAGGAAGCGTGCTCCGTTGCAGCGGTGCAGCTTTTGGACGGTGTGTGATTTGCATTGACAAAGAGAAGGAAATGAAAGGAGGGCGTATTTCAGTTCTCTGCCAGCACGCCGTGTATAGTGTGCGGCACGATGTGTGGGAGAGCAAGGCAGGACAGTTCCTGCTCGCTCTCTCGCTGCTTTCCATGTGCTTTGCCTACGGATACATGCCGCTCGCCTCGTCTCTGCCCGGCTACAGGAAACAGCAGAGCGCAGGCTTGTTGTCCAGTGCTGGACTATTCAAATTCAAATGCTGTTATCTGGAAGTGGCATGAGGAAGAATAGAACAACTGAGGGGCTGTGCGGTGCTGAATGCCTACTGTACAGCCTGGCTGTAAACCAGGGCCCAAAATACAGTTATTTAAAGGGATAGTCCACCCCAAAATGAAAATTCTGTCATCATTTACACACCTTCATGTGATCCTGTATAACTTTCTTTCTTCACTAGAACACAAAAGGCATTTTAATAAATCAGAATTTTTTCTATATAAGTGAAAGTGACATGTAAAGGCCAAGTATGGTAACCCATACTCAGAATTTGTCCTCTGCATTTAATCCATCCATTTAGTGCACACACATTAGGAATATGTAGTGAACACATACACACTGCAAACTCAAACCCGCAATCTTCGGGTTACTGGTCTGACTCTCAAACCATTAGGCCATGACTGTTCCATATAATGAAAGTGAATGGGGTCCATACGACTAATGCACTATATTACAAGTAAACCAATAGAGTACCTCAGAGATTAGATGTTTTTGTAGGCCAACCCGGAAGTTAGCAGCGCACGGGTTTCCTCGATCGAAAGCCTATGCATTTTTCCCATAGACTTTTGGAAAATCGCAAAAAATAAGCTCAGTGTTTAACAAAGGGTTATGACACTTACACGTTTTGCCTATCAAGATAATCTTTACAAGTTAACAACATTTATACATTTTGAAGCCTAAATAAAGTCGTCAGATATAAAAAGCTAACAGTAGGCTATAAACGGACTACAGTACACCATGGTCGCGGATCAACGTCACCACCACCAATCTTCCACAAACTTTATTAAAAAAAAAAACATTTTAAAAAAAATAAAAAATCATGTTCGCTGATTTTGATCTGCGCTGTGTATGAATACTTATCAACTTTTTCATGAGAAACGCTGTCCAAATGTGGTGTGACTTATGTCATAGATCAAAACGAGAAAATATTTAGAGGCTTTGTTAACCACAGAACTTATTTCAGGAGATTTAGCAAAAAAACTCATTCAAAAAACCCATAGACTTTAGGGCGATGGAACCAGAAGTCCTAAAATGCTAACTCGCTTCCGGGTTTTGCATACAAAAGCACGTCATCTCTGAGGTACTCTATACCAGTGGTTCTCAAACCTGTCGTGGGGACACCCCACCACTGCACATTTTGCATGTCTCCCTCATCTAACACACCCAATTCAACTCCTGCAGTCTCTACTAATTAGCTGATGACTTGAATCAGGTGTGTTAGATGAGGGTGACATGCAAAATGTGCAGTGGTGGGGGGTCCCCAGGACAGGTTTGAGAACCACTGCTCTATACAATAGAGTTGTGTGAAGAGCAATTCGAAAGTAGTTTTTCACTGAAAAGTTCACAAAACCAGATTTGTCCATGAATCAGACTAATCCAGTTCTCAAATTCAACTTGCTAACTCAGTGATCCATTTGTAGCAGGCCGACTGGATTGGAAGAGAAATCGGTGAACAATGACTTAAATTTCAGTCTCATATATTGTACACAGTAAAAAAAAATCCCCCTAAAATTTACGGTAAAAAAACATCAACTGTGGTTGCCAGAACTTTACCGTAAAAAATACGGTAGAAACATTTTCGTTTTTTTGGGACAGCACTTAGTTTACTGTTTATTTTAGAGTTCAAAAACCATATAATTTAAAGGTTTATACTGTAATAATTACAGTTCATAACTGCTTATTTTACACACTTTAAAACAATTCCGTTAAATTTACGGTAAAAAAACGGCAGCTGCAGTTGCCAGAAATTTACCGTAAAAAATACAGCATAATTAAAACAAATCTGTTAAATTTACGGTAAAATAACGTATTTCATTAACGTATTATTACCTTTATAATACACTGACAGTCACCAAACACAGTGGTGATAAGAGTCACATGATGAATCAAAGTTCATCACAAGGAGATTTTCCACAAGCTGAGAAGGACAACACTGACATATAGAAGGTGCACACAGTGTCATTCACACACACACTAAACACCATCATGGTAACATGCATGAAATTTTAAAAATGCAATAAACATTAATTTAACAACATTAGATGTAACATAAAACCCTAATGTACATAACTGATTAGAAAAAAATGAGAAAAACTAAGAAGAAACAGTTATTTCAATGAAAATATATCAAATGTGAAGTGTCACGCAGGGAATTGTGGGAATGTCAATTTACGGTTTTTCACTGTAAATTTTACAATGAATTGTTATTTTTCACTTCCAAAAACTGTGAATTTAACAGTATTTTAACGTAAAATTACATTAAATGTACCGTTAGATCTATTACAGTTATTCACCGTATATAGTACGGAAACTTTCTGTAAACCAATTGACAGTTTTTCACCGCAGCATTTTTACAGTATTTTACTGTTAAAATCACGGTCATTTTTTACAGTGTGGTTTCCATTAATTACATTAAATGTATGGTTAGATCTATGCACTGAATATAGTACAGAAACTTTCTGCCATTAAACATCATCATTTAACATCATTAAACGAATTAACTGTTTTCCACCGTAGCATTTTTACAGTCTTTTACTGTTAAAATCATGATCATTTTTTTACAGTGTAGAATCTGGAATATAACACACAAGTTGTATGGACTACATTTATATTTTCTGATACTTTTATGGTGCTTTTTTGCAGCTTAAAAAAGAAAGCTTCCATTCATTTCAGTTGAACAGAGAGTGCCCAACACATTAGTCAAAATATCTCCTTTTGCATTCCATGGAAGACAGAAAGTCATAAAGGTTTGGAACGACATGAGGGTGAGTAAATGATGACAGAAATTTCATATTTAGGTAACAACTCCGTTAACCTATTTTCCGTCCCACAGACACTGTATCTAATGTAGCATTGTGTGTTAAAGAAAGGTGCGCTCCATGCGTGGTTACTCGTAAACGGTTTAGGTGAATGAGAATGTATGTGTGTGCTCGTTGGTGCGTACGTACGAGTTTCCGTGTGTCTTTGTATAACTGTATGTGTGTGTGGGTGGGTGGGTGCTCTATTTCTGATCAGATGAAACACCTGCACATACTATTGTTCTGCTTGAGAAAGATGAGACTGGTTTTGGCCCCTGTGCGGCATGCGCTTCAGTTTTTACATGTGTATGTGTGCGTAGAGCCTTCCTCTTTGTTTGTCTTTTTTTACTGTTACCTAATTAGTCAGCAAAGAGACCATGTAATCTAGTGACATGTCTGGCAGCATAATAAATTCTTAATGTATTGAATCAATACAGACAGATCAATCAAAGCAAGGGTTGAGGGTCAAGAGTCTCCCCACCGTGCTCAAAGACAGATGTACTGTATCTCCATTCATCCTCACACATGCTGCTTCCTGCTTTTTATTCTTCTTTCTCTGTCTGTTCCTCTCTCTTCTAAGCTCCACTAATACAGCTTCTCTATCCATCTGATTCCATCAAGGACAAAGCACAGTTCTGGTAGGTTCCCATAGTAACAAAGTATGTGTTGCTGCTTTAGGGGGCTTTTGTGCATTGTCTTCATTGGGGTTCACACAAAAGCGGCGGGCTGACCAATAGCTCTCATTTTCCTCAACCTCGAGCCGTTGGTGCGACCTGGAACCCCTGCCGTTGTTCAGATCGTAAACAAACAGCTTTGTATATCAGGGAGGTCGCGCTCTTCTGATGAGCAAGATCCTCCATTAACATATTACATGCAACTGCTGACAGGGAAATATTCGTATAATCATCATGCATAGTGTTTTTGCTGCGTCTTGTGTTTTCCTAAGTCAATCGCTCATACTAGACCGCCTCCTCCACTTAAGGGCTAATGGACGACTAAATGTATCAAGGAAGAATTTAAGTGATATCAGATGGCATAAAGGAACTGTAAACAGGCAGTGCATCTGGGTAAATTTATGCTGTACTACCTACACACTATGGCTGAGAGATGGAGTTTGCTTCATAATGCATATTATAAGACGGAAGTTTCAATCGACAGCATTTGTGTCATTATGTTTTGTGTACCACAAAAATGTATGTCCACTTGTCAACTCCGAATCAGAGTGACAGTGTTGCATCAAAGTAGGAATTTGCAAAGGCTGTAACCCAAATCGTGCAGCCCATCATAGAAGTAAACAAGGCCAGTCTGTAAACGTTAAAATACTCAATGGTTTACCCAAAAGACATAAAAAAATATGCTCATTAATATGGCTTTTTTTTTTTTTTTTTATTCTAAGAAAAATTGATATACACAATTTTTTAAATATTCTAATGACTTGCATCCTTTGTAGTGCCTCACTGTAACCTTGATTATATTGAACCCTGAATATTCCTTTCCTGGGACCTATTATCCCCTTTTCACAAGATGTAATATAAGTCTCTGGTGCCCCCAGAATGTGTCTGTGAAGTTTCAGCTCAAAATACCCCACAGATCATTTATTATAGCTTGTCAAATTTGCCCCTATTTGGGTGTGAGCAAAAACACGTAATTTTTGTATGTGTCCCTTTAAATGCAAATGAGCTGCTGCTCCTGGACTGCTTTCCAGAAGAGGGCGGAGCTTTAACAGCTTGCGCTTCAATTGCTCAACAACAACAAAGCTGGAGAATCTCACACAGCCAAAATGACGATTGTCAATGACGGTGTTCAGCCTTGCATTGTTCAAACAAAGTCGGACACTGATGGAGAGACTCAGGAAGAAGTTACAACTTTTAGAATGCAAAAATGCTGTCATGTTAATCTTTTGTGCCAATCCAGCGTTGAACTGACCCTCATTTGTGAAGCAGTCTGGCATAAAATGACGGCATGGTAACAACACTCTATTACAACAACTGTTCCTCGTCTCTAAAACAGCCCAACATGGCCTCGCCCCCTTTGTTGCATGTTCCCAGGAAAAGGGTTTATGTAAATTTTGGGGTTTATGATGTCACCAACCCGGGCAGAAGCTTGTTGTAGTCCCAACCAGATGTTTGTTGTAGTCCTTAAAAAGCAATTTCTGTAAAAGAAAATATCTCCCTTTGTTTATGCTTAAACAGTAACATTACACACTAAGTGTGAAATGCAAAAGTGAAATCATAATCAAGGTAAATCGCATGTCAAGCAACTCGGAAGAAGAGCATTCAAATGTTTTTGCATCGATTTGTACAGGAAAAAAAGACAAACATGAGCCAAACAGTTCAATCCCTCACTCTCCTTGCTCAGTTTCATTCAGTTGTTTATTGCTTTCTCCCTGTTTGGGACAGAATGCACACTTAACGAGTATTCAGAGAGATTTTAAACCGCTTACGTTCTGAGTTGGCAACAATCAGGGGCTTTTTGTCACAGACTAATTGTAGATCAAAACATTAAAGAGCTGTAAGGCAGAAAGCACGTCTCTCTCCAGAGAACTGTGGTCACTGCATTGGCAGCTCTGACCTTTTTGCCTTGGATGGAAGATGCCTGACCTGACAGCCTCTCAATAGGGTGAAAAGTGTCATGCACTATAGGGACAAACATCTACATATACACACACAGGTCAGGAAATGCCCTGACCATGACCATTTTATGAACGATAATCCATAACAAAAATCCTGAATCGCCACATTGAGCTGAAAAGGTGAGGAGGTGAGAAGGTGAGAAGCATTACTCAATGCTGGCTTATTATTGTTATTGCTGGACTGTTGTTGAGCTGAATGACATCACGCTCGTGCTGGTCAAAAGTTCAGATGGTATTCAATACTAATGTCACAAAAATGTGATCCTGAAAGAATGTTTAAAAATATTTCAAGCATTTTCAAAATGTATTATTTACAAAGACAACTTGCTGATGAAAATAATGGGCTGAAACATCAGTCAGAAATTAAAGAGACAAAATTAGTTATGTGATTAAATGCATGGTGTGCTGGGCACTTAAAATAAAAAGACTACGTGCTTCAAAATATTGACAATAAAAATGTCTTTCTATTGAGTTGTCCTAGGGCTTCACACAAAACAAACATACAGGGAGACCTGCGTAGTCTGATTTGCAACCAAATGACCCTTACAAGTCTGTACTTTTTAGTGAATCAGAAATATACCAATCATCGTCACTGTAATTAACACAATTATTATTGTTTAATTAGCTCAAATTGTTAATTGGTAATTAGGAGTCAATAGTTCATACTTTAGATTAGGTAATGGAAAATGGGAAATTGCCATTAATTAAGTGCTTTCAAACCAAACTTTATTAGACATTAATTGCATATATAATCAGTTCCTTAAAATGTTTGTAAATGCATGAAGCACACACACACATGTATATGTGTGTGTGCTTCATGCATTTACAAACATTTTTTTTTTTTAAGAAATAGTTCCATAAAATGTTTTTAAATGCATGAAGCACACACACATATACATGTGTGTATATATATATATATATATTTTTTTTTTTTTTTTTTTAAGGAATACTTAATACCAATGCAATTAATGTCTAATAAAAGTTTGGTTTAAAGCACTTAATTAATTACATTTTCCCATTTTCCGTGACCTATTCTAAAGTGAGCTAAATTACAATTAATTGTTAACAAATCTCAAAAAAATACATTATCTAGACTAACTCTTTACATATGAGCTAATTAAACAATAATTTGGTTAATTACAGTGACAATGAATGAAGAACTCACTCAGTAATAAAGTACTTTATTACTGTATACTTATTATAGAGTGTAACCAATGAACTTTATCACTGAAATACACACAAATAAAATAGAATCTGAATCAAAAATCAGAATCAAATCGAATCAAAGAGCTCAGGAGATCTGTATCAACAGTCATACTCAGCATACAGGTTAATATATTATCTGGCATGATGATTCACTTCAACAGGTTGCAGTATACAGCATAAATGACGTCCAAAATGTGCAAGTATTTTCCATACTCAAAAGCACCCATACCAAAGCTCCTTTCATCACCTTTGTCATTTTGACCCAAATATAACCCAACCCCTCAGTCAAAGAGGATTGGCAGAATGACCTTTTGACCTCTTCATGCCCACCACACTCGCACTCCCTGAAGTAAACAAGGGCAAATTCATATGCCACTCAGACAATGCCTGACTGTAGTACAGCTGTCTTTCTTCCAGGGGCTGCATGTTTTTCCAATTAGCACAGCGTATAATAACCAGAGGGTACTTTAATGTCACCTTAAATCAGCAAAAAGCATCACAACACTGCTAGCCAATTGGAGTCAAGAACAATTAAATGGCATTTAACCCACAGTGATACACATCAGCATGACAAAACCTCTCATCTTATCGATCAAACCATTTAAAATTGTTGCTCAACATTACCTGAACTTTACAGACTAAACACAAACAGAAAAGTTCAACAGCCTGCCTGTTCCATCCCCTCAAGCAAACTGTGGTTACATCACTGGATTGCTTCAGGCATGGATCAACATTTGCCACCCACAATACTCCGGTCCAGACAGACACAACAGTTCACACACTACCTACGGCCCTTGGTGCTAACCACCGAGCTTCACATCGACAAACACACACTATAACAGACATGACTTCACCACACCCTGAATCAACCAACACACATTCAATTTACCTTTATACACTCTTGTACAATTTGCTCAGCGTAGCTGGTGCCTCATTTTGTTGATCCACTGGCAGGCTTGTGTGGTGCCTGATGGTTATCAACATTTTATACATCTATTTTTACGGCGCAAACTATGTATAGTCAAAAAAGGCTCTTTGTATACTGAGCATATGGTCAAGGGAGACTGAAAGAAAGAAAAACAGAAGAGGTCTGCTCTACACAAAGAGTGGCACACAACAAGACAAATACATTCTCTCAGGCCTACCTCAAAAACCTCCGCTAAAACAATGCATGCACTGAAGATGACTGAATTCAAGAATAGATTAGAAAGTGCATTCTACTTTTACTATTTTCACTTCCTCTTTCCGATTCTAGTCCCACTTATTCGTTCTGTGTTATCTTAAACTCATCCCTGAACAAAGTTGAATGCAAGTTCATCAAAAGTGACTGAAAATAATGAGAGCCGAGAAATGCTATCCAAATCGGTCTGTTGCGAAGATATTCATCATTCTTATAATGAATAATTAGCCCAACTCAATTACCTGCACATTAATTATTCAGTCCTATTAACAAAGCTCGGAAACTGCAGTTTAAAAAAAGTGTGATAGCTTTCAAGTAATACATCCTTGCACAAGCGTTTCTGGGGATGCTTTACCAAATACACCGAAACCGATGACGTCGCCTCTTTGCGAACTTCTGATTGATACAGCTATAAGCATAGCTTAAACACCTGTGCTAATTTATGTAAATCGACATTAAACACAACATATGTCAAACATACTGTACCCAGTGTTTGGTTTTCTTCTCCTGACAGTCCCGGGAATCTAATCCAGGTACACACCCTCCTCACACACCCTGTTTAGAAAAAGATAATGTCATTAGTGAATGCAACACTGGTTTTATTAAAGTACACACACACATATACCAACAAAAAAATATGTGCATCAACATTAATTATGCCATGTCATCTAAGTTATCTATAATCAGGTAAGGTATCTGTATTTAAAGACTACCCATTATCAGCAAAGGTTTGACAGTGTGTTAACAAACTTGTTCCCGTAAGCCACTAAACTTGCGCGAATGTGTCCAGCATCGGTCAGACCCCCTGTCAATGCCCGCTAGCCAGATGTCACTTCAGACAGACTCCATACAGGACTTAAAAACAACCAGCAAAGCAGCACAAAACCAGCTTTTCTTTACTTTCATTCTCTTTTTTTTTTCACCGCTTCTCTACTATCTCCCTCTGCCCAGGTCAGTTGCTCACCTGACATGGCATCCTTCAGATCCTCAGGGGCTCCAAACCTCCTTCCTCTCAGCTGAGTCAATCGCGCAAGCCCGTACAATCACCATTCGCTCACGTTCTGTGCAAGAAGCTATTTCCCTACCGCTGTCTGCAGCCTTCTCGATCTCGCTCGCTCTCACTCCCTCTCTCTCTCTCTCCCTCCTCCTCTTTCGCACACTCTTTGGTTGCTCCCACTCCTGCTACCTTCACTTGCTCAGAGAAAGGAGCAAAAGAGTAAAAAAAATGATCATGTTTCTTCGGCGTAAGCAGCTGCACTCTGATTGGCCGGATGGTCAGAAGGAGGTGTCACAGGCATACGGGCAATGGCTGCAGGCATTAAAATAGGTCTCGCCTTGCCCTGCTGCTGCAGAAAACGAAAGAAAAGAAGGGCAGGAGAGTGAGCACGAGCAAGAGACTACCTCTTTTTCAAAGCAGGAAGGAGGGGAGGCCGTGAGTATTTCCTGTTGTGCAGCTGAAGCGAGCGAGGACGTCACATGCAGCATTCTCACTCTGGCGGGGTGTCAACACAGACGCCGGCTCATCTTGACACTCTCAAGACGACCTCAGGATTACAACACACACATGCAGATTCTTCCCAGCATCCTTACCAGATTCAATTTAACACTGTGATGCGAGTTAGAGAGCTAGATATAATGTTTAATATTGGCATGAAATAGTGATTATTTGCTGTATATGTTGTACAAACTGTTATGAGATTATTAAAACCACATTAAAAGAAGCACACTCACTCTTCACTGATCTCTGATCATCCTTGATAAGGAAACGGACCCAAATATGTGGCCACCCCAGATCGCTATCTTCCTTCTTAACCTTGTATTTTCAACAATAAATCCAATTATGTAACCTGAAGCAACAGGTGGAAAAGCACAACCCAGATGCAGGCATCCATTCTGTCACACTGGGTAAGCGGTGATACGCCTCAACTGTTTCCTTCCATACCAGCACCATGAGAACAAATCCTTCCCCTCGTCATGCATGCAAAAAAAAAAAAAAAAAAACAGTGGCTCACTGCACAATTCAACATTTACTTTTTCTTGTAGCTCAAACAGCATGCCACTAACAACCCCAAGGTCATGGGTTCAAGTGATTAAATGTATACCTTAAAGGGATGGTTCACCCCAAAATGAAAATTCTATCATCATTTACCCACCCTCATGTTGTTCCAAACCTGTATGAATTTCTTTCTTCTGTTGAACGCAAAAGAAGATATTTAGAAAAAGGTTGGTGACCAAATGGTTGATGGACCCTGTTGACTTACTATGGAAGTCAATGGGGTCCATCAATTGTTTGGTTACCCATATTCTTCAAAATATCTTTTTTTGTGTGTGTGTGTTCAGCAGAAGAAAGAAATTCAAACAAGTTTGGAACAACATGAGGGTCAGTAAATGATGACACAATTTTCATTTTGGGGTGAACTATCCCTTTAAATTAGGGGCGAAACAATAGATTCATGTCACAATTCGGTTCAATTGTGAACCGAATTGTTTAAAATTGTTTATTTTATTAAACTTCTCCCGGAGGCACAGGACAATGGTGACACCAGAATAGAAATATTTATGATTCTGCTTAGCTAAAAATACAGAATTATGTTAGACATGCATACTAGCATACATTTAAAAAGCTTAAATATTGTATTTTATTAATGCATTTTATTTTTAATTTATTAATCATAATTAACATGGAAGCTCAAATGTGTGACCCTTTTGGGTTTACCATATTTGATGTTCAATTGCCATATTTTATGTTAAATTAAATCTGTCTAAACTTTCATTTTGGGTGAACTATACATAGTACATATTGTTGCAATCCATGATACATGTTGCATTTTTGTATTAGGATATATTGTGACAACCCTACATTGAATACAAAAGCTGCTTTGGATAAATTGATCTGTTAAATTCACAAATGTAAATACAACTTAAGTGTGCAGTTTGTTCCTTCATCCAATTAAAATGGCATGAGCTCTAAAAGACTTGAAGTGAGAGCCCTCTGTAGCCAATGACAGTGCTGTGGTTTGAGTAAGCGCTGGAGAGTGACCTTTGCCTTCCTAAAATTGTGCTGAGGGTTCTCTGCATTTAATGGTTCGGTTTGCACAGAGGAACTGGCTGTCACAAAGAACGCTTATTAAAATTTCCGTCAAAGGGCTACTTAAGAATTTGAAGCCTTTGAATACGCTTCCCTAATTCCAGGAACCCATTTGTTTATGTTGGCATTAATGAAAGCCATTTTGAGAGGAGAATCATAAATGTGTGTGTGTGTGTGAGGGTTTAAAGTGAGAACATGAAGGTGGGTCAGTTTACCTTTAAAAGTGACTTTCCATCAAAAACAATTACAAACAAATTGCCAGAAAGCCTAGATGTGTCAAAGCTCAACATGGAATCAATGTGATTGATTTTGTTGTGGAAAAAATGCGTAAGGACATTTGTCAAACCTCCAGCTCTGTCTGTTGCTTCTTGATGGATAGAACCCAGGTGATGGAAAACAAAATGATGTTTATGTATCATATGTCAGTGTCAGGAAGAGATACTGTGGGTGTGTTTATGCATTGCCCTGGATATATATATCAAGCCAGAGCAAAGGGCACTGGCTCATCTATTTGGCATAGTCAAATAAACTAATTTGCCTGATGGGTTGTAAATACTTGGCTACACCCTTGACCCTGCTCTGCTACTGTGATGCTGTCACGCTCTTACATAACCTCACTTTCTATGTATAAGAGATATACAATATATAGGCCCGGTTTCACAGACAGGGCTTAGACTAAGCCAGGATTAGGCCTTAGTTCAATTAAGATATTCAAGTAACTTTTATAAACGTACAACACTAGAATAAAACATTACTGGTGTGCATCTTGCGGCAAAACAATGGCACCGACATATTTTAAGATATGTCAGTACAAGTTCCTTTCAGTTAAAACAGCTCAAACATGCATTTTAGTCTAAGACTAGCCTAAGCCATGTCTGTGAAACTGGGGGATAATGTCCTAAATTAATCACAAAAGAACAAAAAAAAATACAAATTCAGAATAAAATGAAATAAAAATGAAATAGAATACAAAAAAATTTTTTTTGACAGACAAGTGATTGATGCAATGTACATGGGTCACATGTTTTAATTATATATATATACACACACACACACATTTTTTTGTTATTTTTTCAGTTCTCTAATTGCATGTAAATTATAATTACATGTATGTAATGTATGTTTGACACAAACAAAAAATAATAACTGTTCTATCATATCACAACATAGTAATTTATAGCAGGTGCCACCTGACTTAAACAACAATCGCACATCGAGAGTCTCCCTAAAGGGGCCCTTCACTGACTGAGAGCGCGTCATGGAACATTCCCGGAACGAGCCAAAGTCCCACCCACCTTCTCTTCTGCTCACACACATACACGCGCACTGGCGGTGTGTACATGAAAATACAGATCACAACATTACCCATGCTGAAAAAACGAACGGTCTACAACAACACAAACAGCACAGACCCTTCAACATTAATGACAGTCGCTCTTAAGATAGAGATTTATTTCGCTTTTCGCACCAGCTGTGCAAATTCCTTAGGATATTACGCAATATTCACTATCTGCAACCAAGCAAACTGGGTATTCCCCACATGTCCCAATAACTGGAGGAGATCCATCCGCAAGTCATTTTACTTGAATCGCTCTTTCAAAAGAATTGTCACTCCCTGACATAGGCTACTAAGAACAAGGTGTACTCGCACTTACCGGTAGAACGTTTTCAAATCCGCCCACAACATTCCAAAAGAGTGTCAAACGCCTCATGCAAATGCCACTGTCGCTTTCAGACGGACACAAAATATCAGTTAAATTCGAATTGTGACAACTCGAAAGCTGCAGACGCCAGGTGTTGGAGTACAATGTTGTGCTTCTTTGCTTCAGGAAGAGATGAAAGTGAGTTAGTCCGCTTCGGCTGGGGCTTCGCGACCGGCTCGGGGGGGGGGGGGGGGGGGGGCAGACGGGGTTATTCCTAGCGTCGCTTCCCAGAATAGAAAAGCAAGAGAGGGAGAAGTAGAGAGAGAATCTGCGCGCGCGCGCGTGTGTGTCAGTGTGATTGTGACGTCATCGGATCCCCCAGCGCGCGTCCCCGTGGAGCGAAGGGGGGAGGGGGGGTGTGGGGTTGACCGAGACTACCCGCCCGGCCTCTTCCTTGTCTTGATAGGAGGAGGGAACTCCCTTGGTGAAATTTCTCCAGAACGAGCTCCTCTGACTCCAAACCGCGACAGATGTCTTGTGTTCCTGCAATTTGATGCATCAGGGCAGGGCGAGAACGCGCAGAGACTTTAGGTCTACTTGAATTGCACATCACAAGATTTCATTTTGAAATTTTGAATATCTACCAAGACGTATATGTTATCGTCCATGTACTAGCCTATTGCACAAGATGTGACTTATTTCTATATTTCTATTCAAATATAGAAGTGACCTGTTTTCCCATGCCTCCATGCATGACACATTGTTTAGGAAAGAAAAACTGTAGGCAGTAAATGATGAGACACCTATTGTCAGCTCTGCATCATTGACTCTTTACATACAGGGTCTGATATTAACGAGAATTTAGGCCTATTTTGATTACTGTAAGTGTCATGTACTGATTGCCATACTTTAGACCAATGTCGAAATCTGAGAACAGCTGGCATATCCCTGTATTAATTAATAGCTAATTTTAGGTCATGAAAACTCTTTAATGTCCAACCAAAGAATTAGAAAGAAATATATTTTGTAAACATTTAAAGAAACGTCATGGCCATCACACATTTCTTTGTTATTGTTAAGGACACAAATTAAATGAATACAGAATATTATAATGTTAATGAGAATTTGGTCATATTTTGATTATATAAGTGTTGTGTAAATGCATTATCCTGATTGGCATACTTTAGAGGTCAAAATTTCACTTTCTCAAAGTCTGAGTAAAGCTAGCATATCCCTTTATTAATTATTTATTTGGGGTCATGGAAACACTTTAATGTCCAAACAAAGGTAATTCTGGGTAGTAAAAAAGACATTTTTAGAGGAAGGCAGTGCTTCAACATTTTGTAATCATTAAAAGAAATGTCACATGTTTGTGTTATTGGTAAGGACACAAATGAGAATTAATAAGTTAAAATTAGTTGAATAACTTACAGTTGTTTTCTGAGTAAAGTTTCCAGAATTGGAAAATTATATACATGTAAACATGATCATTGTTCAACTGTATAGATCTTGTTTGGCCCTAAATAAACAGGGATTATTAAAGGGTAAGAAAATTCTGTCATTTATTACTCACCCTTGTGTCGTTCCACATCCATAAGACCTTTGTTCATCTTCAGAACACAATTAAGATATTTTTGATGAAGTCTGAGAGGTTCCTGTCTCTCCATAAAGAGTTAACACCACTACCACTCCAAGGTCCAGAAAGGTAGGAAAAAGACATATATTAAAGGTGCCCTAGAATCAGAATTTGAATTTATCTCGGCATAGTTGAATAACAAGAGTTCAGTACATGGAAAAGACATACAGTGAGTTTCAAACCCCATTGTTTCCTCCTCCTTATGTAAATCTCATTTGTTTAAATCGGATCTCAACATAACACCGACTGTTACATAACAGTCGGGACCATTAATATGTATGACCCCAATATTTGCATAATGCCAGCCCATTCGACGCATTAGACAAGGAAAGGCAGTATTAACGGCTGGATCTGTCCACAGACAAGGTAAGCAAGCAAGAACAACAGCGAAAAATGGCAGATGGAGCAATAATAACTGACATGATATCATGATATTTTTAGTGATATTTGTAAATTGTCTTTCTAAATGTTTCGTTAGCATGTTGCTAATGTACTGTTAAATGTGGTTAAAGTTACCATCGTTTCTTACTGTATTCACGGAGACGAGAGTTGTTGCTATTTTCATTTTTAAACACTTGCAGTCTGTATAATGCATAAACACAACTTCATTCTTTATAAATCTCTCCAACAGTGTGTAATGTTAGCTTTAGCCACAGAGCATAGCCTCAAACTCACACAGAATCAAACGTAACCATCTAAATAAATACTTTACTCACAAAATTCGAAGCATGCATACAGCATGCATGACAAACATCTTGTAAAGATCCATTTGAGGGTTATATTAGCTGTGTGAACTTTGTAAATGCAATGTATAGTCGAGAGCTCGTGGGGCAGAGGGAACGCATCTCTTAAAGGGGTCGTGCTGAAAAAATCAGTGCATAGTTAATGATGCCCCAAAATAGGCAGTTAAAAAAATTAATAAAAAAAAATGTATGGGGTATTTTGAGCTGAAACTTCACAGACACATTCAGGGGACACCTAGGACTTATATTACATCTTGTAAAAAAAACAATCTAGGGCACCTTTAAAGTACTCCATGTGACTCCAGTGGCTTCAAGCTATTTTAAGGCTTCATGATGCATGTTAAAGTCTCCCTGTAGTCAATAATGTTTTTTCCTGTGAAAAAAATTCTTAATGCCTTAAAATAGCTTGAATGTAACTCTACACCCTTGCCTTATTTAATATACACATATCTATGAGTATGATAATTAGCCCTGCCTCCACTCGCTCGCCCGAGCTCAGACGAGATCCACTGGGTCAACTTACTGAGGTAAACGCTGCACAATAGTATCACTTTTTACAACGGTCGGACACATAACGGTAATTAATGTCGGTGTCTGTGAAGTTTCAGCTCAAAATACCCCATACATTTTTTAAAATGTATTTTTTAAACTGCCTATTTTGGGGCATCATTAAATATGAGCCGATTTAGGCTGCGGCCCCTTTAAATGCTCACGCTCCCTGCCCACGGAGCTCGTGCTTGCCTTAAACAGTGCATAAACAAAGTTCACACAGCTAATATAACCCTCAAAATGGATCTTTACAAAGTGTTCGTCATGCAACGTCTAATCGTGTAAGTATGGTATTTATTTGTATGTTTACATTTGATTCTGAACGAGTTTGATAGTGCTCCGTGGCTAAAGTTAACATTACACACTGTTGGAGAGATTTATAAAGAATGAAGTTGTGTTTATGAATTATACAAAAATAATGTTTAAAAAATGAAAATAATGACAGTCTTGTCTCCGTGAATACAGTAAGAAACGATGGTAACTTTAACCACATTTAACAGTACATTAGCAACATGCTAACGAAACATTTAGAAAGACAATGTACAAATATCACTAAAAATATCATGATGTCATGGATCATATCAGTTATTATTGCTCCATATGCCATTTTTCGCTGTTGTCCTTGCTTGCTACCTAGTCTGATGATTCAGCTGTGCACATCCAGACGTCCTGCCCTTGTGTAATGCCTTGAACATGAGCTGGAATATGCAAATATTGGGGGCGTACATATTAATGATCCCGGCTGTTACGTAACAGTCAGTGTTATGTTGAGATTCACCTGTTCGTCTGAGGTCTTTTAAACAAATGAGATTTATATAAGAAAGAGGAAATAATGGTGTTTGAGACTCACTGTATGTCATTTCCATGTACTGAACTCTTGTTATTCAACTATGTCATGATAAATTCAATTTTTAATTCTAGGGCACCTTTAATGAACTGCTAAACCCCGCCGGCACGTTGACGTGATTAGTTACAAGGTAGTTTGTGACATCAGAAACACCAGCGACTGTGTTTGGTTTACTGCAGTTTTCACGAGTTCACACTTACAAATAATCAGATAGAAAAATGTATGCGTAGTAGTATGCGTATTTGGCGTGCTGTCCGAGGAGAGGGCTCCGAGCTCGGTATTTTGGCCCGAACCCAGATTACTCCCCCCATTCTGGTTAGTATTCTGGAAAGTAACCAGTGCAGGTGTGAGGAGACAGGGTGGTGGAGGGATGCTGTCAAACTGTCGAGGAATATGGGTGAGTCGACCGTGTCATATATATATGCTTTCACTCGTGCTGATTGGGTAGATATGTTGATTACTGATTGCTGACAGCTGGCCGAGATGACGTGATGATTAGTCAGATTATTTGAACATTGCTCCTCCCGAATTTTGTTAATAAAACATAATTTAAAGAGAAAATACTCAGCAATGGTGTTGACTTATGATTTTGCACATGGTTTGTCTTAAAGCATGTTAAAAACACCAGATAGTCATATGAACAACATTAAAAACCTGATTTTCACCACAGGGGAACTTTAAAACTCGCATGTCAATGCACATGCGTTTTGTGTTTACGCGAGAGCTGACATTATTGCGTGAACATGCGTTGGATAATATTATTTTGTAAATAAAGTGGTAAATTATGTTTTTTTTTGTTTGTTTGTTTTTTGCACAAACAAAGCACTCATGTTGCTCCATAAAATTGAGTTTAAGCCATTGGAGTCACATGGAGTACTTTAACTATGGCTGCACGATTAATCGCATGAGATTGTCATGCGTGTCTCGTCAGTAAAGCCGGTTCCCTGATTACCGCTAAATCGCCATCACCTGTTTTTAAATGGAGCGCCTTTTAATAGACGGAGCCCTAGTTCACGGACAAGCCACGCAATATCGCGTTCATTATCGAAGACGATTCATCTGCGATATGAACGCGATATTGCGTGGCTTTTCAGTGATCTACGGCTCTGTCTATTAAATGCCGTTTCATTTGAAAGCAGGTGATGGTGATTTAGCGGTAATCAGGGAACCGGCTTTAATGACGAAATGCGCGTGAGAATAGCATGCGATTAATCGTGCAGCCCTAACTTTAACGATGTCTTTTTCCTACCTTTCTGGACCTTGGATTGATAGTTGTGTTGGATCTCTATGGAGAGACAGAAACCTCTCAGATCAAAAATATCTTAATTTGTGTTCTGAAGATGAACAAAGGTCTTATGGATGTGGAATGACATGAGGGTGAGTAATAAATGACAGAATTCTAATTTTTGGGTGAACTAACCTTTTAAAGTAAACTGGGAGGATTTCTTGCTATACAAGGACCTGTTACTGTTCAATTTGTGTGTGAATCAGCTTTTTCCTACATTGTGGGGACCAAATATCACCACAAGAACCATAAAAATGCAGGAAGGCTTGTTTGAGGCTTCGGTTTAGGGATAGAATATAGAAAATATCTTTAGCTCATTATAAAGTCAGTAGAAATCAAGGGAAAAATCCTGTTTGCGATATGAACCATGTGTATTGTCTTGTCAGGAGTGGTGCATCTGTTCTGTATTGTGTTAAATGGATTATTAGGTTAGAGTGGCTTTCGTTTCCTTTAAGGAGCTCGTGATCACATCAGCTGTGACCTGGAGTTCCCATCACAATGGCAATAGGGATCTCCTCTGTAATCCTCAGCAAGGGCATCCCCAAAGAAGCACTGGCATCTGAGTCACTCAAGCATAATTGACAGCACACAGACATAAATCAGAGTTGCCGGACAAGCTTAGACATCACAGCCAATAGCGCTTTCCCATAGGAAATAAAGTGGAAATGGAAATGTCTGTGCTTGACCCAAAGGGCATGTTTCATCAACATTTATCAAGTCATCGTGTTGCACTGGTTGGCGTTTGCTTCTGGTGAGCGCCTGTGCAGGTGTCTGCATGTATTCAGTGTGTAGAGTCATTTTGCTCAAGGACACCAAGGGTGTTCCCAGCAGCACAGAGCTGTTCTCAGTTAATTATCGGCAGACTGGATAAAAACACTGCTCCGTGCTATTATAAGAATTTGAATGTCATGAATCACAATGCACTCTTGTTTCCCAGAAGTGATCACCACTCCTAGAAGCAAACTATATCTCCCATGACCAGTGATGACTGAAGTATATTTCTCCTCCTCTGCATCTTCATTTATATACGTAGCTATATCAAATACAGAAGTCGTAGCTTTTGTTTAGAGCAAGGAAATTAAGGGAGGGCCTTTATATCCGTACGTGCTGTTGTGCCACATATCTTTGTTTGTGAATGTGTGCATGTACATACTGTATGTGTGTGTTTGTATTTAGACATAAATGCTGGTGTAAGCATAAGCATGAGTCATTCTGAAATATTACTTTGTCTCGTTCCTTTTCCAGATTTGCATGAAGCGCAAGTTTCTTAGAGGTGACTTAAAGGTGCAATAGGACATTCTCTACAGAAACATTTTTTGTTACACTGGTTGAAAGACTGCTGCTTATATCCTGATAGCAATCACTATGTTAAAGGGTTAGTTCACCAAAAAATGAAATTTATGTCATTAAGTACTCACCCTCATGTCATTCCAAACCTGTAAGACCTTCGTTCATCTTCGGAACACAAATTAAGATATTTTTGATGAAATCCAAGAGGTATCTGAACCACACATAGGCAGCAACGTCATCGCACATTTCAAGGCCCAGAAAGGTCGTAAAGACATCGTTATAATAGTCAATGTGACTACAGTGGTTAAGACCTTTATGTTATGAAGCGACGAGAATACTTTTTGTGTGCAAAAAACGATAACAAAAATAACTTTATTCAACAATTTTGTCTCTTCCCTTTCATTCTCCTATGTTGTTGACATTGTAGACACAGTGCAGCGCTTCCAGGTTCTACGTCAGAACGCTGACCCTGTTCGCGCAGACATCATACGTCATCAGCACTTTTCATGCTATGCAGAGTTTATACAGACAGACCTCAGTCATGGAGCACTGCAAACAAACAACAGCCACCTTTTACAGTTCCTACCGAATCAAAACAACGAGCTTATGCTGCATTCACGTCATAACTACCGTAATAAGAGACAGCAACCCGTGATGTTCTAACCAAAGCTGTTCAGTCTCGGATTTATGTGTATCCATGTCAACAGTATCAACGCTGAAATTAATCTGCAGCAGTCAGGTACAAGCTCTCTGAGCCGTTTACGTTCATTATTATTGTAAAGTTATGTGCTTTGAGACACAGAGGTGCAGGAAGACGTTTTAGGGGCTTGGGCCTTTCCGTAAGCTCAGCCGAACAGCTGATCATATCTGTACAGGGAGGGGTTTTATTTCTCATCTCCATAAATATATCTAATAGAAAAACTAATGCAAGGCCTAAAAATTAATTAATCCTTTGCTGATACTTCCTCGTGGAGAGCACAGTTCATGGTTGCATAGCAACGTCAGACGCCACGGGAGCACAAGCACTTTCTACACGTATTTAGACGCGACATGTGAACAGCCCCTAAAACTCATCAAAACTCCATGAAGTACAACAAGCGTATCAATGAGAACGCTAGTTTGAAAAGCATACACTCCGGGGCATTTGACTTTTATCACGGGGCATTTGACTTTTAGCACAAAAAACGGCCTACCTTACACAAAATCGAAAGTGAATTCTTTCTACGCACACTGCAACGGTCACAAAATGATGTCACGCTCTGCGCGTATGTTTTAAGAAGCATAATTTAACATATAAATAACAGCTTTTAATAGCCCACTTAAAGTGTTTAATACAAATAAAATACTACATGCTACATGCAATCTGAGTTGCATTGACAATCCTGTGAAAACAGGGGTTGCTGCAGCACCCCCAGCACCCCCACTTCCCGTTCCCCTGTTGAGACATGAAGTAGTTTAACGCTGTCTCTTGCCGAGAGCAGCTGTGTGTGTGTGCACGGTCATGTATTTTGGAAAAGGCGTGGCTTTGGACAGCGATTTGCAGGGAGGGTGGGTTTGTAAGCTTTCAATGCTAGTAGGCTAATGTTAGCATTTCCCAGATCACCTACTGTACCTTTAAGACTTAAGATGTTAAAAAGTTGTTTTATAGTTGATCAATGTTAACAGTCAGGCAATAAAAAATAAAATGAGTCAAAAAAGACAATGGATATATTGTGGAGTCAGTAATTCTTTTAAGGAATTAATACTTATATTCAGCAAGGATGCATTAAATTTATCAAAAGTGACATTTTTAATGTTACAAAAGGTTTATATTTAAAATAAATGATGTTCTTTTGAACTTTCAATTCATATTAAAATGTATCACGGTTTCCACAACTACATTAAGCAGCACGTTGAGCAACTGTTTTCAACAAATATAATAATTAGAAAAGTTATTTAAGTACAAAATCAGCATGTTAAAATGATTTCTGAAGGATCATGTGATACTGAAAACTGGAGAAATGGCTGCTGTAAATTCAGTTTTGCCATCACAGTAATTAATTACATTTTAAAATAGTATATTGTAATAATATAAGTTCAATTGTAATAACATTTTATATAATGCATTTTAGATCAAATAAATGCAGCTTTGGTGAGACTTCTTTCAAAAACAGTAGTGTATTTTGTCTTACACCTTCTATTCCATTTTGGATTAAAGCAGATCTGAAATATTCAGCATAAATATATCTAATCTAAAGCCACATTCTTTGTAATCAAGATTTCAAAACAACTAGACAGTGGTGAACTTCCTCATTCTTTCTTAAAGACACATTTCTCATCACACTTCAAAAATCTGAGAGAAGTCACGTACACACTCTCGCCTATATATGACACAGAGGAATATATCCCAAGGCTGTATCTGTTTCTCCTTTAGAAATGGTGTAAAATTGCTTCAACAGCAGTCATTCTGCCAGAACCTACACAGAGGGATCTGCCTCTCCCTTTTCCACTCCTAGTTTTACCCCCAGTAATCTGCTCTATATTGTGCGGCTTTCACATCCCTGTGATTAACCTCATACTCAGGAACACGTCATTCTCAGGAATCCCAGAGCTTTCTTTCTGCTCTTATAGCACTGCCAGGAAATTACATAAGAATATGTTACACTTGACAAAGGTCAGGTTGTCTCTGCATAAGGCAGGGCACTAATGTGTGAATCCTTGCCAAAAAACTCCTTTCATCTCATGCACCAAAGCTGTAAAACCACCGTCTAAAAATGACAAAGGCCCGGCGAGCAGACACACCTAAAGTCTCAGAGTCCATACCATTTTAAAAAGTCCTTTATTGGGTCTGCTGACTAAAAGAGAATGCTGCCGTTTGTTCAATTGCAAGCGGTCACCTGGATTTATAATGAATAACATACTTCTTAAATGAATATTGGTTGAAATAACATCATCAGGACCATTAAATTAATCTTCAACATTTTTTTTTTCCAGACACTAAGATTTTGTCTATTTAGAATTATGAAATATAGTAGTTTGGAAACAAGTTTCCAAGGTCATTTTCAATGGAAGTCATAAGTTCTCCCTATTTTGAGGAGCTGCCTCAAGACCTCTGGTGGTTGAGAATGAAATTGCAATATCATCTGATCAAATTTGACATTTATAAGGTTACAAAAGATTTCTATTTCAAATAAATGCTGTTCTTTTGAACTTTGTATTGATCAAACAATCCTGAAAAAAAATTAGCATATTAGAATGATTTCTGAAGGACCATGAAAACCTGAAGACTGAAATAGTGTTGAAAATTCAGCTTCGTCCCCAAAGGAATAAATTACATTTAAAATATATTAAAATAGAGAACAGTAATACTATTTCACCTGAAAGTTACTTTATGTTACAGCCATATTGAGAATAAAAAACTTCTAAAAAAATAATATAATAAAACTTTTTTTTTTTATAATATGTCACCTGGTATTTTAGTGTCACCTGATATTGTGCCATATTTTGTTTGACACTTAATTTTGTGCCTTTTAATTGCCTTCTTTTTCATGGTCAATATGACTTTCAGTGTGAGCTACCTCATCCCAGAATGTCTATCTCATTTTCCAGGATCCTGGAAAGGACACAGGGGCCCTGCACAAAGGCAGTTAACATGTTTCCATGAGATAAAAGCTCAGTGATTCCAGACTCCTCACTCCCGTGAGACCGAAGCTTTGTGTTTGAAATTGACAACTGACAGAAAGCGGTCAAACATTGATGCCTGGCAGTGCAAATGTTTTTCACAGTGGACTTGGCACACATGAATTCTGTCCTCATGTTTTCCCACAGATCATGAAGGACATCCTTCTCACAATCAAACTGTTTTAACAGCCACTGGCTCATTTTTGACTGTCTGTTAAATGCAGTGACATTCATTGAATATAGTCAATGAAAAGGATTGTCATGTTAATACAGTTTTTTAATGAAAGACAACACATAGTCGCAGTGAAGTGTGACTGCTGATATTATTCTGAACTGGTCTACTACACCAATGATGAATAAAAATAACACTCTTGGCTGAACACCAAATTAATTAAATGAAAATAGTGCATCCATGCATCTGATATAAAAGAAGATGATAATAGAACCACACAGGAGTTCCTATAAGATCACAAAATGATATCTCTCTCCACAGACAACCCACCATTTTATTTAATAGTTGAATGATTTATTTGCACTTTCAGTCTAACAGCCTGAATGACTGGTTCAGGGCCTAAAATAAAAGCCAATAAATACACAAAAAAAAAAACATTTTGTGCTTTATTTCTAAACAAGAAATCTGGCGAGTGACCTATTACGAACAGGTAATGGAAATACTTCAGCGTAAGGAGGCGAGGTATTCCTATTCAGTCGTCATCTACATGTTATTATTGCTCATAATTCTGTTTGCCCAGCTCTTATGCTGTCATTGTGGATGTTTGCCTTTTTTAATCACTTTCATCACCAAACCAGTGAAAGTACAGTGTTTGCACACCTCTCATCGGCCATCTGTCTTTTCACACCTCTCCATTATGGATACACACCTTGTGCTTTAAATATCTCTGCAGGTGTGTATGTGTGATCTGTATATTTAGACAGACTGGGACCGCAGACCATAAACAGTAATGATATGGAAGTGTGGTGTGACTATGGAAACACCATTGCTTTTGGTGAGTGTTTTATATACACACACAGTATCATTTATTGCATGTTAAGATGATGATGAAAGCCACCGGCACAGTAAACAACACTCAAATCTCGAAGTCCACAGGGACCATCATAAACTGCACCACATGCATCATTCATTCTCAAGCAAATGGGCCATGAGAAGGAGGGAAGATACAGGATGCAGACCTGCCAGGGTTGTGAAAAATTCAGAATTGAAGAACTGGCACCATTTCAAATCATAAATTTGAATTTTAATAACAAGATATCACAGGAAGTTGAATTGGAATAACAGGAAGAGGAATTTTCTGAATTGCAGTTCAAAGACATTCAACAGTCGATACTTGGGAAATAAAATGTTGTACCAACTTGGTCCACAAAAGTACATTTTTTTATGTTGAAGTAGGCCTATATTAAGTGAATACAAATTTCTATAGGTGGCATTTCAAACATATCTAACGATCCAACGCTTTCTCACGACCAATTTGTACGTATTTTACGAGGTGGCTAATTCGTACAAATTCGTACGACCTCACTCATATGAATTCATATGATTTGTCTAAACCCCAGTGACGGGTAGGTTTAGGGGCGGGGTTAGGGCTAGGTCATTTGTACGAATTCATATGAATTTGGCAACTCATAAAATACATACGATTACGATTAAGCAAAAAACGCATGAATTCGTATGAATTGTAAAATATGTTCGAATTGCCAAACAATCTACACTGCTGTTCAGTTTTTAATGTTTTTAAAAACATCTCGTGCTCAAAATGGGTGCCTTTATAAAATAAAGTAAAAAAATTAATATTGTGAAATATTAATACGATTTATTATATTGAACATGATTTCACCAAGTACAACATGTTCCTGGATCAACATATTTGTTGATCCTGGAACAAGATTCCAATCAACCAATCAGATTTGAGGGACAAGTTTACAGTTTATGTCAAGTTTAGGCTTAAAAGCAGGGTTAGGTGCTTCTACATCAGTGTTTTTCACCTATATTTCCCTCTGATTTTAAGGATTATTATGGGCAGGGTTAGGTTTAGAGGTAGGGATAGGGTTAGGACAAAATTTCTTGGACAGGAATGTTGTTCCAGGATTAACAAAATATGTCTTAGGCCGCGTGTTCACCAAAGTGTTTTAGCCAGCTGAAAACGCTAGACGCTCTGCTGAAAAGTTGAAAACGCCAAACTCTCAGCGCTTGAGAGTTAAAAAGACGCTCAGCGATTACGCTCCTGGCATTTAAAAAATGCAGCGTTCCCATTGAAAACAATTGTAAAAGTATGATAGCTACTGGAAAAAAACGCTTTCGTGGACGCACGGCCTTTTACTACATTCCAATTTTCAATTCATTTTAATACTTGTTTATATTCAAATTCTGCGTCCTCTTTGCTACCTCAATTCAAATTCAGGAATTTAAAAACAGCTCTAAATAGTGCACAACGCCAAAGACCTGAGCCCTCAATGTGTGCAATGTGATGCTGAAACTCTTGCGGTCCTGCCAACCTCCATCCAAAAAGCTCATAATCTGTGTAGATGTTTTCTGATTAACCGTAGGACAGTTATGAAACCAAATTTGAATCTGGAGGCAATTGTAACAAATGAATAATATTTCCTCATTATCTGTGGGATTAGAGTGGGAGGTTTCTGAGAAGAGACATCTAATTGGCGGATCCAGGACAAAGGTATGGTGAGCAGGCAGATGTGTGTGTTCCCTCTCTTCATTAAACTGATTGGGCAGACTTTGATGTCTGCAAACAAGTCTAAACATCAGTGCCCACTCCAGTGTTTGGTCCATAGCATTATGTTGATGTAAACAAAACAACATTTTAATGAGACACTGATAGTCTGTTTATAGGCTGCTACAATGCACTTTGCTACAATGTCACGCTGGTATACGTACGTAAGGGCAACTCGCCCTAATTACATGGGATCTTGTTGCAGATCTGACCAGAGATTGATAAGGGGGAAAGGGATTAGTATGACTTTCCCCACACAACTCCAACCATGACGATAATGTATCCAAAAGACAGATATATTGCTCTACGCGCCGTCTGGGAACTGCATTAAAACTTGCGGTTCAGTGCCTTAAACTCTCTTTTCAAATGTGGTTAAATGATGGTTGCCATTGCGCATTTATTGGCCATAAGCAAGGCTATGAACTTTAGTTAATAGAAAATCTAAAGAGACATATAGAAAGCAGAGCAGGCCAGCCTTACAAGCCACAACTCCATCACCTCAGCAGGCCTCTCCACAGTCACTGCTTTTTTTTTTCTTACTGCATTCAAAAAGGCAGTATTTCTTCGTTAATTCATTATACACATGTTTGGTGTTGCATTACTTTAAATAATACAAAGTTTTACGCTCTCTGGCATGCATGATTGGTCAATCGAGTGGCATTCATCAATCTAGAGAACGTTCAAAAAAAGATTGCCTCAGTCATGATAATTCTATCCTCATTCATTTGCCCTGTTGTCGGAAGTTGTACTTTAGCATTAGAATGGGGAAAACAATTGTCTGTACTACACAAGGCAGTGTGACATACTTAACACAAGCGTGTGAAGCCACAAGCGTTTGGCCAGCACACATACTGTACTTGCTTTTGGTTATGAACCGCATGCCGACACATTTTGCAAAGTCGATCTTGCGTCAAAAGTCTGAGGTCAGTAATTTCTTTTTAATGTTTTTGAAATAGGTCTCTGCTCAAAAAGACTGCATTTATTTTATAAAAACTACAGTAAAACAGTAATATTATTACAATTTAAAATAAAGTTTTCTATTATAATATATTGTGAAATATAATTTATTTTTGTGATAGCAAAGCTGATTTTTTTAACAGCCATTACTCCAGTCTTCAGTGTCATGTGATCTTTCAGAAATCATTCTAATATAGCTAGTGATTTTGTGCTCAATAAACATTTCTTATTTTTATCAATGTTGAAAACATTTCAATTCATTTAGGCCACTTATTTGTATTCAAATTCAAATTCTCATTCAAATTCCTACGGCATTAACAAAATAATCAGTATTAATTCATTATGCGCGTGTTTGGTATTGCACTAGCTTACTTGATAAACTTGAATAAAACAACATTCTATTTGGCTTTCCGGTAGCTATAAATGATTCTGATTGGTCGATGACAATCTAGACAATCAAGGAAAGTCTGATCACTCGGCAGCCATATTTGCAATGCCTCCGGGCAGCTATTTCGGGCATCCAAGAACAAGTCCTATCTAATTGAATGGGGGAATCCTATAATCTCAAAAACTGCTAGTCGAACTTACAATTAAATAACATATTTCAAATCAGCAACACAATCTGACATGAACTGTCCACTACATTTTGTGTCTTATGCACAAATAGCATTAGAAAAAAGCTTATTTTTCAGGTTACATGAGCCAATGCGCAATCCTAAGCATGAGTCTCAAGTTTCTATGGGAACCAGAGCTTCGAATGGCAGCTGCAGTGACGCAATGACTTTATCAATCAGCGATTGGCTCTTTTACTTAGAAGGCAGGATGTATTCCGCCATATTGTACATTGCAGTTTCTCCCATTCATAACTAATAGGAGTGAACCAATGCTATGTCACGACCAATTCGTACGTTTTTTATGAGGTGGCTAATTCATACAAATTCGTACGACCTCACTCTTACAAATTCATACAATTTGTTTAAACCCAGCAACTCGTAAAATACGTATGAATTAATGTGAGATCAGGTTAAACCATCTTTCTATATCTATAGTCTTTGATCCAAGCACAAATTGTGCCATCTTACGTACATTGATTGTATTGAAAAATAGAATGTACAGTAATCAGACTGAAGAAGGCTTCAGTAGGCTATTACAGTAGGCCGATTCAACATAATATACAGGTAAAATTATATATTTCAACTCAAATCAATAGCCTATTTGATGTTTGCGTACTATATTTATTTATTTAAGGAGTAAGCGTATAATGTACAATCATCCAGTTATCTCAAAAAAAAAAAAAAAAAAAACTAAACCGAAATAAAATAGATTGGCTGGGCTGACTAACTATACACTACCCTTATTTACTTAGCAAGCATGCTTTTCAAGTGAGAGATGGGGTGCCAAATCTTTTTTTTTTTTTTTTAATAAACACTGAGATCTACTCTTGCACATATTTTGGACTTGAAATCTGAGCTTCCCATGTCAGAAAGCTTGGGGCCAACTGAATGAGATGAAGTTTTGGGTTGCTGGTGGGCGCACTCATCTAGAACCACACGCACATGCATCTCACTCAAGTGCACTTACTGTGAACAAGCTTCCTCAGCTTTGGAAACTCTTGCATGCTCCCCACAGCTAACCACAAACTGTGGAGCACTCCTGCACTCTGGCAGACCCCATCAAACCCCACAGTAGGTGAAGAGCCTGCATAGCAGTCAGTGTGCCTTATATTTTCTTTATATTTTCTCATTTTGCTCATGGGGCTCAGGTTGAGTTAGATAAATATGAGGTTTTAAATATTTCAGAGGGAAAAAAAGGACTGTACACACATCATCTTGTGACCTGGTGAGTTTAAAATATAAAAAAGCAATAACATGCTGGTAATAAGTGGATTTGGTTGAGATAATATGGCATGTGAGTGACAGTAAGTCCAAACATGAAAGCGTCCAGTTTCATAATGCTACTTGAAATGTGAAGACTAAACTTGCGTATTTTATGCAGGTTATCCCTTTATTCAAAATATTTTAAAAAATGCACTGTCTTAGGTAATATAGGGATAAACTTAGACAAGAACATATAGTCCAGGTCACAGGAATCTCACTGGCCCCTGTAACGCTGCTTTAAGTGGAGTAGTTCTTTAATCCTCATTCTTCCATCCTCTTAATAGCTTGTTCTAGGAACCATTTGTATCCCTGTGGAAAGGGATTTTCCACTGTAAACCTCTTTGGCTGCCTTGTTGTATCATAATGTAGGTTTTACGGGGGCAATTTTATTTATTTATTTATTTATTTATTTATTTTTATTTTTTTGGTCTGCTACTGTCCAACATCTCTCAAAAAGTGATGGACTAAATGGGCAATTATAGGTTACAGTAATAGGCTACAATTCAAAAATGACCTGGTGAGAACGGGTAATGTTTTTAAATGGTTATTTATGTTTCATTCTATTCTTGTAACCTCTATGCCTGATTTTTATGGTGGTTTGAAACATTTTTGTGATTTTTTTATTTATTTTTTTATTATTATTAAATAAAAGCTAGGTCTTTTATTTTTGAGCTAGAATCTTTTATTTCAGCCAATAATGGTGGAAATGTGTAACCGTTATTTGTTTGTTTGTTTGTTTGTTGTAGGTAGGCCTACAGTATTCACCATATTTTGCAGGTAAGGGTGCGATCGTTTGTAAATTTAAAGGGTTATTTCACCCAAAAATGAAAATTATGTCATTACTCACCCTCATGTCGTTCTACACCTTCGTTCATCTTCGGAACACAAATTAAGATATTTTCGATAAAATCCGATGGCTCGGTGAGGCCTGCATCACCAGCAATAACACTCCCTTTTTCAATGCCCATAAAGCTAACATATTTAAAACAGTTCATGTGACTACAGTAGTTCAACCTTTATAAAGCGACGAGAATACTTTTTGTGCGCTAAAAATAACAAAATAGCGACTTTATTTCACAATATCGATGACGCTTCAAAGCTTTTCGAATAATTTGTTTCGAATCAGTGGTTCAGAGCGCCAAAATCCCATGGTTCAGTACTTCGTTCACGTGACTCTGGCAGTTTGTTACGCGCTCCGAACCACTGATTCGAAACAAATGATTCATTAAGCTTCATGAAGCAGTGTTTTGAAATCGCCCATCACTAGATATTGTTATTTTGGCGCACAAAAAGTATTCTAGTCGCTTTATAATATTATATTATGATGAACAAAGGTCTTACGTGTGTGGAACGACATGAGAGTGAGTAATTAATGACATAATTTTCATTTTTTGGTTGAATTAACCCTTTAATGTGTCTGGCTTCCGGTGTCATTAGCTTTCGAGTTACTTTTAGCTGTCCAAAACTGCTCGTTGTGCTGCTTGATATATTGCAGGTATTTATTGCCATATTATTTCAATGTATTGTCTTAATTATAAAATTATAAACACGGTTTGAAGCGCAAACAGTTTTAGTTTGCTGCTCTTTAATATTCTTCCCTTAAATCGGAAGTCTCGCACATTCACAGAAAACACCTTACTTCCACGTTAAAAAAAACATATTCACAGAGTAAAAAGTGTGACCAAACAATGATCTTGAATAAATAGTAGACTATATGTTTCACCTAAATATTTTACACTATATTTGGACAGAAAATGATTTGCCTAGTGAGAAACAAACGAAAAACACCAGATCTCCTCTTCACAATGAGCATGCGCGAGCACAAAGAACAGTGACACACGAGCTGCTCTGCACAGGCAGCGATGCTCGTTCCTATAGCAACAACCTCTCGCGCACATCCGCCGCCTCCACCAACGTCTCGCACGGATCCGCGCGACCCTCTCCTCCTCCCCACTGCATAACAGCATCCCTCTGTCAACAGGATATTTCCTGAGACGGAAATACGACGGGGGAAGGAAAATGGCGCTCATCCCATCACAGATCCTCAGAGTAGCGATACTCCTCTCTTATTTTTCTATCCTCTGCAATTACAAAGCCATAGACATGCCCGCGCATCAAACATACGGCGGTAGCTGGAAGTTTCTTACGTTCATAGATTTGGTAAGTGCATGTGCATCGTTCCCATGCAGTGCCTGATTATATATATGAGATCTCCATAATGTATTATATAGACAGGCCCCTGTTATGCTGAAATATGCCAGGTTCCTACAAAAAGGAAAACGCCAACACAAATTGTCTTACGTCATATTTACTGATTATTAAATGTTAATCACATGACGTAATGACTTTTTAAGTCTCTAACGATGATGTCATGCTTTTCATATCTCACATCCTCATTAATAATGAATTTTATTATGAAGGGTTGTGCTGAATAATGATCAGTTCTCTGGACAATTAGAAGGACAAATTAAGGATGCATACACAGTTTTGAAATATAAATAGCAGCATCCTTGTCTTTTGTTCTGGCAGTCTGTTAGAGTAAATACAGGTCACATTAGGCGCCAGCATCTGTACGCACACACACATACGCATTGACTGTTATGACAGTCTGTGAGCCAATGACTCACATTTTCCACATAAACAGCCCCTTTTCACCCCCTTTTTCGAACAGTGATTTTTAATAGCAATAAAAGTTGTTTTGTTACACTTCACGTTTGCACATCTGGTCCAGTGCGCTGTTTGCTTTTTTTAATTTTTATTCTTGTCTGGGAATAATTTCACATACAGATATGTTCTGTACAGATATGTTCGGATTATTGTGGATGGAGCTTTGTAAAACTCATGTTTGTTCATAACACTTGTTATGATGTTTTCTTTAGCGCTCTAGTGACTGCATTACAATTGAAACACATACTATATTTCACAATATTACTGTATTTTGATCAAATAAATGCAGCCTTGGTGAGCATAAGCAACTTCATCTAAGAACATTAAAAAAATTTGCAGACTCCATATTTGAATGTACCAGCAGTGACTGCATTACTATTTGAATTCCATGTACACTGTAAAATTGTTTTATACATTGAAAATACAGTTATTTTCATACTTTTAATAACACAAATGACACTTTATATACAGTGTATATTAAAGTGGTCATATAATGCCACTTTTACAAGATGTAAAATAAGTCTCTGATGTCCCCAGAGTATGTATGTGAAGTTTTAGCCCAAAATACCCCACAGATCATTTTTTATAGCATGTTAAATTTGTCACTTTTTGAGTGCTCCATTTTTGTGTGTGTCTCTTTAAATGCAAATGAGCTGCTGCTCCTACAAAGAGGGCAGAGTTTCAAGAGCTCATCCGCTTGTTAAGTCGTGATGTAAGGAACGCCGTTTCTGGGTCCAAGCCTCCACTCGTTTTAGTTGAGAATGCCATTGACGTCCGTTTATGAGTGCTATTTATTCATATTAAACATCAAACATTTTAAAAGTTAAACATTTTAAATACTTACAGTCTACACAACAGTCTCCGTGCTCACAGCGTCACAGACATTAATATTTTAACAATTTATAAAAGATGAATCACTGTCACTGGAATTTTGGTATGGAGATAAAAGTTATGATTATAATTTTTTGTAGTATTACACCACATTGTGTGTGTACTGTAGCACCGTTTGTTGTTTTTCTTGTGGTATGAGATAGACCGTTTGGACCCGGAAGCACGTAACGTCAGACTTAACCGAATATTAGCAGCGCTGATTACCTCAAACATACTCACTGACAATGGCAGAAACTGTTCAGCCTTTTATGTTCAAACCGGAGTTAGACAATGATGGAGAGACTCAAGAAGAAGTGACAACATGTAGAATGCAACAGGACATTTCTGAATGGTTAGTTGATGAATTTATGTAGCTGATGTGGTTAACTATCTTAAAGTTATTGATTGCATATTCTGTTATGATAATCTATAAATCGCTCATGTGGGAACTGTTGTAAGATGCCTATAGTGCCAGAGAATATATATGAAGATAGAACAGGTATAGTTTAGTTTAATCACGGTTATAACTTATGTTGGCATCTTGCTTTTATGACATGCTATTGCATTTGTGTTACGTACTGTGTTGCAATAACATGGCCTTACCCTTTGTTATGTTCTCGGGAGCAGGGTTTATGTAAATTTTAGGGTTAGTGATGTCACCCACCCGGGAAGAAGCTTGTTGTAGTCCCTACCAGCCATTTGTTGTAGTCCTTAAACAGAGAATTATTTAGAATAAAATATCTCCCTTTGCATTGAACTTTGAGCATTGTAACTTTGCAGATGTTGTTAATGCTCTAACAGCATCATCACACACTAACTAAAGTTTTAAAAAAGTGAAATCGCAATGAACCACCCATTTAATGTTACATTAATAAACTCTGTAAACACAGATGAACTGGAATCACTTTCTCCATAACCATAGAGAGATAGGGAAGTGAGTTATTGTTTGTGCTGCTTTGTGTTATAGTAAAAAGATTAATTATGACAGTATTTAAGGACCTCTGACACCACTCAACCTGGATGATGGGGCTGTGTGAAACTAATATTAGAACAAACGATAAACACATGTCAGATTCAGAAAGACAGATTATCTCATCTTGGCACAAGAAATGCAAGTACGTCTGGATCAAATACTTTTCGCTGAAATATCCACAACTGATATACTCCACTGTAGCATTGTTACATTTATTAACACTCTAAGTAACTACTATTGTGCTAACTGTGCCACTTTGATTTCAGCCATTTATGTTTTCGTCAGGCCTCATTAATTATTAAATTTAGGGGTTTAGATTTGACTTTCCATTGTCACAATAGGACACTTGAGGAGCCTGGCACTGAGTTGAGCTCTCGGTGTCATACATAAAGTGCCTGGTCAAGTGTGGCCGAAAGCTTTCAGTGATCAGACAATGAGATACCCATGGATTAATTAGCAGAGTTTAATTAGCACAGATGCACAGGTTTTTTGAGTGTATCATTACTTTGATGAAAGGCAGTCTATATTTTTATGAGAGCAGTTGCTATGCTGCAAACGCCTTGCAACTATTATTATAAATTGAAATGATGCATTTGAATGCATAGCGTCTGAACTACAAGTGCACTTAGTTTTATGACATTTATTTGAACATGAATGCAATATTACCTTAATTTTGTTGCAAGCCGCTGTTTCTGCAGTATACTGTAGCAGCAGTCTGTCATTCGATAAGAAGTGAGTTTTCCTTATAGCCCAATTATTATTATTCCCAGCCTCAAACAAGCAATTCACTAGATTTCATGGAGACTTGAATCTCAGTCCAGGAATCCTTGTGGTTGTTTATAAGCACAAAATAAGGCTTTGTATTGCTAATAAATGATTTTATGCCTCTTTTGGCTTCATGTTCTCGCACCGAGGCTGTTTTTTAAATCTTAAATGATGCGAGAAAAGGATCGACGTCCATTTTTAGCTCAGCTAAAGCGAAGATCAAAAGCATTAGTGAGGGTAGAGTAAGAAAAATAGATCATTTTAGGCGGCTAGTAATAGGGATTTAAGACTTTTCCAATAAAAGATTGGTTTTGAACAAATCGAACATTTATATGAAGCCTTAGCAGGGCTTCTCCTGTCTGCAGACACCAGGAAACAAATTTAGGAGCAGAAAGATAATGAGGAATGAAATATTAAAGAGTGTATTAATGGGAGACTTTTTTGCATGTTGGATATCTGTGGAGGAGATATAATAAAGAAACCCTCATAATTCCATAATGTCTTTCCATCGTAAATTAATGTCAAAGCAATCTCCTAACACTCATCACGAATGTTCACTAATGGAAAATGGACTAAAAAAAGACATATTAGCTTAACACAAGAAATAGGTTATGGAGGAAAGGTTGTGTATTAAATCATTTCAATGGCAGTTTTCTTGCGGCCTGTCATGCATTGTAACATTTTAAAGCATGTCAACTGTATCAGTATATCGTTCTGTTTTCTGTGATGTGAGTTTGTTTGCTTTGGAAAATGATGGCACTTAGAAATACTCATTTTCTATTTTGAGACAACCAAAGATGAATGCATGGCTTTCATCAAGTTTCCCTTCAACTTCCCTCTTGTGTTCCTTTTAAAAGACAGCTTTGATTTGTGTGTCAATGAAAGGCCTTCAAAAAAAAAGAGGTAATTTCATTTATTTATTTATATTTATAAAAAAAAAAAGCTTTACCTGCTCTTTTCAGTTAGGTCCTCAAATACAGCTAAATATACAGTTTGTATTTCCTTAAACCAACATAAATATTTCATTTTCTACAAACTGCCATTCTTGGCTCATTTTCAGTCAGACTTGTGAATTCAGTGAATTGTTAACTGGAGACTCGCTCTGACCGGATGATTGGAATCAGTTAGTTGTTGACTCTATGCAATCGGATCGGTCCAGTTCATAAATTAATCATTCAGATTTGCAAACCCATTTAACAGGTTAATTTAAGAGAATCGGCATGTTCACAAGTTAAATAATGAGGAATGACGTGTTTTTATGAAATGTAGTGGAGTTAAAAGTATGTTATTATGCTTTGGAATGTAGTGAAGGAAAAGTAAAAATACTCCGATAAAGTACAGATACATGAAAAATGTTTTCAAGTACAGTAATGAAGTAAAAATACTTTGTTACTGTCCACCACTACTACTTTTTGGACTACATTTTTGAATAAGTTTATATGTACTCTTTACTCCAATACATTTGTAATGATTAACACTAGAAGTCCCAGAGATTTGTAATCATCCTTTACTTTAATTACTCATTGGCTGCATCTGAAAGCTTAAAAATGCTGACTTTGGAGGATGCGTTCCAAAGTAGGAAGGCATCAAGGCACGTCCGAATCCAATGTTAGCTAGCTTCACTTCTTGTTTCCTGAGATATCTTCATCTGATCATTTTTTGAAGGCAGCATAGATAAATCTTTCGATATCTAGCTAAAAGCTAAAAAAATAAAGATGGCGTCTGAAAGTTGCGGTTGGTGGTCAGGCTGTGTGTAAATGTATGTTTTTGATTGTTTTTCACTTCTGATGCCATTTCTAGCAAGAAATTACTATTGTACTAATTAAATATTTGCTTAGTTTTCACCAAAGCTCGCTCTGTTTTGCTGTAGATCATTAAACATGACCTCAGAAGCTTGTCAGAAATTTTGTGTGGTACCTTCTTGCGCAAACGCTGCCTACAAAGTCATTGTCTGATAAAGCAGCAAGGCAACAAGTCAGCTGCCTAACTTTTACATTTTTCATGGCACCTAACTCTTTCTGCAGCAGTTTATTTCTGCTACAAAAGAAGCGATCTCGCCATCTACAGGGCATTGAAGATACTATATCTTGTGCGTTTTTCCCTTACTCACCCAAACTTGTCAACAAGGCTACTTTACTCAAATGTGAGTGTATTAGCGGGTAATTGTTGAATCACGGGTGCTTAGATGAGAACATGGCTACAGCTGGGGATGATGCCAAAACTAGCACATCCAGAGCAAGTAGACTTTGACTATTTGATTTTACTTAACAAAATTTTATTTATCTGTTAACTGTTATATCAAAGAGACCTTTTTGAAAGATGTCTTATGTCCTTTTGTAAGCTTAAAGGGTTAGTTCACCCAAAAATGGAATTTCTGTCATTAATTACTCACCCTCATGTCATCCCAAACACATAAGACCTTCATTTGTCTTCAGAACACAAATTAAGATATTTTTTATGAAATCCGAGGGTATCTGATCCACACGTAGGCAGTCGTTATTTTTTTGTTTGTTTGTTTTTGCGCACAAAATGTATTCTCGTCGCTTCATAATGTTAAGGTTGAACCACTGTAGTCACATCGACGGTTTTAACGATGTCTTTAGTGCCTTTCTGGCTCGCAAAAGGTGCAACATCGTTGCTGCCTATGTGTTGATTATATACCTCTCGGATTTCATCAAAAACATCTTAATTTGTGTTTCGAAGACAAACGAAGGTCTTACAGGTTTGTGAGGGTGAGTACTTAATGACAGAAGTTTAATTTTTGTGTGAACTAACCCTTTAAGTGAGACTTGAGTGTTTGTAGACGTTTAAGAGGCCAGTTTTAGAAAATAAACATGATTGCTGCAGTCCTCACTAGTCAACCTTTTCTTATTTTTAACTGGCATATCTCTTACTGTAGATGTTGAGGACTAGTGCATCTTTAAGCCTATTTTCAGTATGAGTAAAATACTAAAGTAGTGTTAAAATCAGATACTTTAAGACTTTTACTCAAGTGGTAATGGAATTGGTGACTTGTAATGGAGTCATTTTCACTGCAAGGTATCTCTACTTTTACTTAAGTATGGTTTTCGGATACACTTTACACCTTACAAATCTGCCCCCTTTCTTAGGTATACTACATTAATCTTTCCTAACCAGTATTTTTGATTCTCTATCTCAGGTCATTCAGGCAGTGTTCTTTGGAGTATGTGTCCTGACGGACCTCTCAAGCCTTTTGACAAAAGGCAGTGCCAGTATGGAGCAAGAGAGACAGTTGAGGAAGCTGATTGGCTTACGAGACTGGATGATGGCTGTTCTGGCCTTTCCCGTTGGTGTGGTATGTATAAATCACCAATCAGATTTCTCATTTTGCATATGTACACTAACTGACTGAGATCCGTAAAAATACACTTTATTTGTGTTAGTTGGACCTACATCCGGAGATTATGGGCAGTGCTACAGGCTCAGTGAGAATATGTTGATGTTCAGATAACATCAATGCTTAGGATCAACATTGAAAATTGGATTGAAATTGAATAAAAACACCAATGTGGCCAATTTTCTAAGTAAAATAATGCAGTGATCCAGATTATTTCAGTGCAAAACAAATCTAAAGTTTGGAAAAGTTTCAGCTTTTATATAAGCCTGTACATATATGCAAACATTGCACTTTTTTATACAGAAAATCAGAAAAAGTAATTGGCTGAAGGTGACTTATGGTGCGGTTAGTTTAAAGTGTGTGAACCTACCATAAACTCTCTGAGCCATCAAGTTCAATTGTTAATGCGGGAAAGAAAAAAACAGTACTGTAACGGAACATGAATGCAATACTTTGTCTGGAGCTGCCCTTCCCCTCCCACACATGTCATTGACATTAAGATGTCTGAAACCACAGAAAAACAGAGGCAACTGTTCAAAACTTGTTTCAAGCAATCATTCACTGGATCTAAGAAAGGAGGTTTGTGTACTGAGTACATTTATAGAGGGTGCCAATGGTAAAAATTCTGCTTGCTGCAAATGTATGACAAATGTTTTAATATTTTTGCAACCTAGCAATTTTCAATGCCATTCTGTGTTTCTGTTTGGGGTCGGTATGTTTTTTTTTTTTTTATGTTTTTGAAAAAAGTCTCTTATGCCCAGGGCTGTCTTTATTTGATCAAAAATACAATAAAACAGTAATATTGTGAAATTATTGTAAAAAAAAAACATTGCAAAGCTGAATTTTCAGCATCTATTACTCCAGTCTTCAGTGTCACATGATCCTTCAGAAATCATTCTAATATGCTGATTTGGTGCTCAGGAAACATTTCTTATTATTATCAAAGTTAAAAACCAGTTTTACTGCTTAATATTTCTGTGGAAACCATAATACATTTTCAGGACCCTTTAATGAATAGAAAGTTCTAAAGAACAGCGTTTAGGCTATGTGTCCAGCAAAGTGTTTGTTCCCAAGGTTTGCATATTTTTCCCATTGTTTTCAATGGGAGCACCGCGTTTTGAAAATGGCAACAGCGTGACGAGGTGCTGAGCGTCTATTTCACGCTAAGCATTTTTTACCGGTTGCTGAGTGTTGAAGAATCTTCAACTTTGGGAAAAACACAGTGCTCATCACTGTCACTTTTTACCCAGCCGTCCAATCACAGAGGGGCGGGACAAATACCACACCAACCAACTGCCACATCCTCCTTGTACAGCAAATAACAAACAACAACAAGCACATCTCTTCATCCAAAACTAGTCATAGCATTCATGTTGTAAAAAAGTTTTTTTTTCTTTAAAAAGAACGTATTAACCCCAAAATGTATTTTTTTAAAAATCACATTTTACGATAAATGTAAGTCCCTCTAAATAAAACAAGAAAACTAAACAAAATAACAATTACAAGACATATATTACATCAAATCAACATGCATATGTGCAATCCAGTTCAAATATTTACTGTGTTTGTCTTTGTAGGACAGAATATACACTAGGTGCCTTTAGATCTGTATTTAGACCATCAAAACAGTGAATCATCGCATTCCTTAAAAGGTATAAGCCTGCAAGTCAGGTCAGACAGCATCTGTATTCTCTCAGCATATACCACTATATCTGGACACATCAACACATGCTGCTTTGCATAAGGGGACTATACAGACACCAATACGCATTGTCTTAAATGTACATCTCGTTTGCTTTGCAAATCCTGATCTGGTACTGCCACAAAATCAGCTGTGCAATAAAATCCTGTCCTGCAAAGTGGAGAAGGAAGCACTGTGTTGTTTCTGTTTTGTGTGTGTCAGTGATGACCATCAGATAATTACATGGAAAATATTTAAATTGTGGTCACAAATGTCTTGCTTTGTCTCTGGCTGGCTAAAGATCTTTTAATATTGCATGGCACAATGTTATTGAAGAGTTTAAGATGTCAAATGACAGTGTCAAAGTGACTTAAACCTTAAGTGGAAAGAAAATCGACTCTGCTCATTTTATTTTAATGAAAGAGACACAGGCAATCTCCTTACATTGCAAGGGATCACTAATAATAGAAGCCCTCTCTTCATATAAATAAAGTAAAGTACATTTTGAAGTGTGCAAGTAAATCAGCACTTTTTATTTTTATAATTTTCCTTACTCTTTTGGGGGGAATTCTGCATAACATATTTAAAATAGCTTATTTTTATGTTTATATTAAAGATCATCTCTTTCTGTGTATATTATATTTAAAAATAAACTGTTCAGTTTGGAATGAACATTTTTAAAGTTTTTGAAAGAAGTCTCTTATGCTCACCACGGCTGCATTTATTTATTTTAACAAAAAGTACAGAAATACAGCAAAAACAGTAATATTGTGAAATATTATTAATGAATCTAAAATAACTTTTTCTATTTTAATATTTTTTTCTTGTAATGACAAAGCTGAATTTTCCTTCAGTAATCATTCTAATATGCTGAATCAATTATTATTGGTGCTCAATTATTATTAATGGTTCTTATTATTATCAATGTTGAAAACAGTTTTTTGCTGCTTAATATTTTTTGTGGAATTATTTATTTTTTGAGGATTCTTTGAAGAATACAAAGTTCAAAAGAACAGCATTTACTGTATTTGAAATAGAAGAAATCAGCAACTCAGCACATTAGAATGATTTCTGAAAGATCATGTGACACTTTTGACTGGAAGTGTAAATATTTGTTGTTGTTTTTTTAAATACAAAATTAATACAGCATTTTAAATATAATAAACATAGACATGCAGCTTTGACCGTTGCATCATTCTGTGGATATTTGCAGAACTTGTGGTTGCAGATTCTCAGCGAGGCTTAACGAGATGGCAGCCCGAGGATGCTTCCTTGTTAGCTTGTAAAAAACTTAGCAGCCAGACAGCCATGATACAAACACGAAATAGATGCTTGACTTGGCCCTGGCCCTCAGTTTAAGAGCTAGGCATGAGGCTCAGCTTACAGCCATCTCAATGAGCATCATTAGTGCTGAGGTTAATATTGGGAAACGGGCTCTACTGTGTTTGATTGATATGCAGACTTTGTTAGCCTTTGCCAGGTTATTTTATGACACCTATTAGTGGTATGTGTGTCTTGCTGATATCCACTCTTCTGAGATACAATGGGACCAAATTCTGCTCCATCTGCCTGATGACCTTAGACTATACAGTATGTCAGACGACAGAATGAAGTTTCCCAGTCCAGCTAGTTTGGCTGGATAATAGAGAAGGTTTGCCGCGTTCTATGTGGTTCATCCACAGTGCCCAGAGAGAGTGCATGGAACGGGCAAATCCAAATAAACCACCTGTCCGGCAATGAACTTATTTAACTTGCACTTTCAAAAAGAAGCCCAACATTTACTTGAAATATGCTTCAAAAGCACAACAGATCCTTTCACAAGGCCTATCCTCACAGTGCCGCCCGTTTATTTGGGTACGGTGACCATCATCCAAGCCCTTACTGGAAACAAGAATCCTGCAAAATAATCGGAGACACCCAAACCAAACAGAAATCTGTCACGCCCATAAATGAGACCCATTAATGCAAATACGTTTGAGCAGTTCAGGATTACAGCAGGGGAACTGAAATTCCTCCTCGGAGAGCCTGGGACTTCAAACGCTCTTTCACAAGGCCTGCATGCTCCACACCAATGTGCCTGTTTTTTAAAAGCGTGTGTGATGTCCTCATCAACTTAACACTGTCCTTTTTCACAGAAGGCATCTGTAGCTCAAAGTAAGTGCTGGATAAAAGCAAGGAAGTAGTAGTCAGCTCTCAGGGATTAATTATGGTATGCTGATATGAAAATATGAGCTCTGTGTGTTGGTTTGCTGTGCTCATGACTGGTTTTAGTGCTTGTCAGTGTTTTGCACAGAGATTGTGTCCTGTAGATGGGGAATCAAAGAGGATATTAGACAAGTTTTTTCAGCATAATGAGATGTGCCGGCATCAGGCGGGAGTTCGGCAGTCTTCCTGAAGACCTGCTGGGAATCTGGGGGTGAGGAATGGGCTCAATTTAAAGTCTTTGTGGGGAGTGAGAGGTCTTAAAAAGTTATGAAGTTCCTCCGAAGATAAAATGTAGTTGCAGTTTCTCTTTTTGAGCCCTTTTTGACAGAGATGGCTGACACCTGACATACAAGGCTGACATATAGGAAAGCACTTTAGCAGTGTTGATTTTTAGTCATAGAGCTCAGGAATAATCACAAATATGTCCAGTAGCATGTTCATGAGCAGAGCTGTGTGGTTTCGGCCATGTGACAGTAGAAGTAGATTCTGCTGAACTGTTTATCTCACACTATACAGCATGAGATCAGAGCTCACCATCATCAAATCCGTCTGTGATTACATGAAGAAACATATGAAACTGAGACAAATCAAATCCAGAAGAACTGTGGCCGTGTCTCCAAGAGATTTAAAGAAACCTGCCTCCAAAGCTTCCTGAAAAATGATGCCCAAATGTACCTGGACAAGAGCTGTTTTAAATGCAAAGGGTGGTCACACAAAATATTGTTTTGATTTAGTTAATATAAGTTAATTGATAAATAAAATCTATTTATAACAGTATTTTTAAAAAACATCCTTACTTTACAGCATTTTTACACAAGTGCCTAAAACTCTTCACAGTACTGTATCTTTGCAGGCAGGTTTCTTCAGGCATCTTAGAGACACGGCCACAGTTCTCCTGGATTTAGTTTGTCTCAGTTTCTTCTGTTTCTTCATGTAATCACAGACGGATTCGATGATGGTGAGATCAGATCACTGTTGTCAGACTACTTGTGTATTCAAAAATCTCACTGGATTATTACAATTAATGGCAAAATGAATGTTTGGAAATGTGAACAGATATTTCCTATTTACACACTATAGCAAAATATATAAATAACTGGCTTAAAACCTTTTTGGGGGGGGTGAAAATACTGATATGCCTAAGACTTCTGCACAGTACTGTATATATACACAGATCAGGCTTAACATTATGACCACCTTCGTAATATTGTGTTGGACCCCTTTTGCTGCCAAAACATCCCTGACCCATCGAGGCATGGACTCCACTAGACCCCTGAAGGTGTGCTGTGGTATCTGGCACCAAGATGTTAGCAGCAGATCCTTTAAGTCCTCTAAGTTGTGAGGCCTCCATGAATCGGACTTGTTTGTTCAGCACATCCCACAGATGCTCGATTGGATTGAGATCTAGGGAATTTGGAGGCCAAGTCAACACCTCAAACTCGTTGTGCTCCTCAAACCATTCCTGAACCATTTTTGCTCTGTGGCAGGGCACATTATCCTGCTGAAAAAGGCCACAGCCACCAGGGAATACCGTTTCCATGAAAGGGAGTACATGGTCTGCAACAATGCTTAGGTAGGTGGTACATGTCAAAGTAACATCCACATGGATGGCAGGACCCAAGATTTTCCAGCAGCAACATTGCCCAAAGAATCACACTGTCTCCACCGGCTTGCCGCCTTCCCATAGTGCATCCTGGTTCCATGTGTTCCCCAGGTAAGCGACGCACACGCACCCGGCCATCCACGTGATGTAAAAGAAAACGTGATTCATCAGACCAGGTCTTCCATTGCTCCGTGGTCCAGTTCTGATGCTCACATGCCCACTGTTGGCACTTTCAGCAGTGGACAGGGGTCAGCATGGGCACCCTGACTGGTCTGCGGCTATGCAGCCCCATATGCAACAAACTGTGATGCACTGTGTGTTCTGACACCTTTCTATCAAAACCAGCATTAACTTCTTGAGCAATTTGAGCTCTAGTAGCTTGTCTGTTAGATCGGACCACTATGGCCATGCTCTCCACGTGCATCAATGATCCTTGATCCACCCATGATCCTGTCGCCAGTTCACCACTGTCACCACTGCAGACCGGGAACACCCCACAAGAGCTGCAGTTTTGGAGATGCTCTAACCCAGTTTGGCCCTTGTCAAACTCACTCAAATCCATACGCTTGCCCATTTTTCCTACTTCTAACACCTCAACTTTGAGGACAAAATGTTCCCTTGCTGCCTAATATATCCCACCCACTAACAGATGCTGTGATGAAGAAATAATCAGTGTTATTCACTTCACCTCTCAGAGGTCATAATGTGATGCCTGATTGGTGTATATATAGTATCTATAATAATCAACTATTTATATTAATTTAAAAAAAAAATATTTAGGCATTTGATACCATATTTTGGTCATATCATATACTACACATAGTCTACTCATCTTATTAATTACTAGGAATTACTCTAAAAAAATACTATAAAAATTACTATAAAAAAACTGATTTTGTTTGTGATCTGATGATTATTTATCAGTTGCGTCTTTCTTTTTTGTTTGCAGTTTGTGGTGACTATGTTCTGGGCTCTTTACCTATATGACAGAGATTTGGTTTACCCAAGACTCCTGGACAACTTTATACCACAGTGGCTAAACCATGGCATGGTGAGTGGGAAATGTTTCTTTCTTTCTTTCTAGAAAGTACAAGACAGGAACAAAAGAAAAAGTACATTATGTTCTTTATAATCTCTTGGGCGACATTGACATCACATGTGTAAATGGCAGTTGTTGTGCAACTGTTCATTTCAATCAGGTGGAACAAAAGCTCTAAGGTGGGGTCAGATAGTGGCAGTTCTTGTTTTTATGACAGGATCTGAATTGACGTGTGGTGGCTTTATTGTTTGGTGTGTAATTCCAGTAGCAAATGTGTCTCTGTTAGCATCAGTGAGCAAGAATGTTTACATAAACATATTGTTATTAATCTGTCATTAATGTATCTACAGAACTGAAAAGCCTTTGCTGCAATTAGTCTAGAAGAGTCTCCACAAGAGATATTTTATAACCTAAACGCTTCCATATTGAATCCTTCTTTAATCTGCTGAAGTGGCCTTGAGGAAAGAGGTTTTGGGACCTAGAGGCTTCTGATAGATTGATAGGAAATACAGCTCAGAATGAAGCTATTACTGGAAACGTGGTTGGATGTCTTAGTCGTTGCTAATCACAGGATGTATTCAGTTGACTTGGGTATAGCCCGGGGCCACTGACAACACACGTAGCGGTTGCTAGGGAAACATGCCTCGGTTATTAATCAAAATGAATGTAACCTTTGAGCCTAATCAGAAATCGCCTCTATCTTTAATGTGCAGTGGCATTGTGAAATCATATGCAATTGGATTTTCCGCAGGGTTTTTAAACCTTTTAACATTTTTCATTAATACACATTAGAGAGTACATGATTTTTTTTTTTAGGTTTGGTTTTTAAGTATGTGCTAAAAATGTACATTTCTTTGCTTCATTTTCCCCTAATGTTAGATCAGTGATCATCAACTGGTGGATTGTGACCCAAAATGGGTTGAGAATCTGTTTTGGTCAAAGACAGCAGGGAAAAAGCAATTCAAATTATAAAAACTAAATGCAAATGTAAAAGCTGTGATAGTACATTGTTAGGATAAAAAGAAAAAAAAATGGTCCAACCCCAAATTCACATAATTAGTTCAGCCGATAATGCTAATTCGGGGTTTTCAATGAAGAAAATGCTCTTTCCTGCTAGTCAGTGTGTTTTTCCAGCCAGTGAAGCTGCAGAGGTCTTGTGATCAGTACAGTTGGACTGCTGAGGGTTGACCCACGGGAGAGAAGTACCTTCCAGCTGAGAACAATTTGTGCTATGCAAAACGTTCCAGATTATCCCGCCTGCGACCGAAAGAGGGTTACTCCATTGTAAATATTTTGAAGCATTCCATGGTACCACATTTGTTTGTTTACCCATGCTGCCATGGCAACAGTCTTCTGTTCACTGGCTGCTCTGACAAAGAAACAGCGATTAAGCCTTGTTACTCTTTTAGCCAGAATCAAAGTCGAATCCGAGCTGTGGCCCCAGCATTCAGATATTTTTACAGATATTCATACAAAAAATAAATCTGAAAAATATTTTAAAAATGAAGACCATTTAGACTGCAAAACAACTTTGCATAAATTATAACAATAAAAGTATATTTAAAATAAATCTGAAAAATATTTTTAAAAATAAGCCCATTTAGACTGCAAAACAACTTTTCATAAATATAAATTATAATAATTTTTTTTCTTAAAATTTTAAGATTTATTAACTTGCATAAATTATAACAATAACATTTTATTAAACATAAATATGAAAAATATATTTAAAAAATAAGCCAATTTAGACTGCAAAACAACTTTGAATAAATAATAATAATAATAATACTTTTCTTAAAACTATAAAATTAATTGATCAATTAACATACATTATAACAATAAAATATGTTTAAAAATATAATAAATAAGACCATTTGGACTGCAAAACATCTTTACATATTCAAAAAATTATAATATTAATATTTTAATTAATGATTTATTAAATCGTATATTATAATAATACAATTATAATATTAACTTAAAGGTGCCCTAGATTCAAAAATTTAATTTATCTTGGCATTGTTAAATAACAAGAGTTCAGTACATGGAAATGACATACAGTGAGTCTCAAACACCATTGTTTCCTCCTTATATAAATCTCATTTGTTTAAAAGACCTCCGAAGAACAGACGAATCTCAATATAACACAGACCGTTACGTAAGAGTCGGGATCATTAATATGTATGACCCCAATATTTGCATATGCCAGCCCATGTTCAAGGTATTAGATAAGGGCAGAACGCCTGGATGTGCACAGCTGAATCATCAGACTAGGTAAGCAAGCAAGGACAATAGCGAAAAATGGCAGATGGAGCAATAATAACAGACATGATCCATGATTACATGATATTTTTAGTGATATTTGTGAATTGTCTTTCTAAATTTTTCGTTAGCATTTTGCTAATGTACTGTTAAATGTGGTTAAAGTTACCATCGTTTCTTACTGTATTCACGGAGACAAGAGCCGTCGCTATTTTCATTATTAAACACTTGCAGTCTGTATAATTCATAAACACAACTTCATTCTTTATAAATCTCTCCAACAGTGTAGCATTAGCCGTTAGCCACGGATCACAGCCTTAAACTAATTCAGAATCAAATTATATAATATATATATATATAAATACTATACTCACAGGAATCGATGTATGCATGATGAACACTTTGTAAAGATCCATTTTGAGGGTTATATTAGCTGTGTGAGTGTGAACTTTGTGTTTGCTGTTTAAGGCAGTTGAGAGCTCGTGGGGGCGGGGGAGCAGGAGATTTAAAGGGGCTGCACACTTAATCGGTGCATATGTAATAATGGCTCAAAATAGGCAGTTAAAAAAATTAATAAAAAAAAAATCTATGGGGTATTTTGAGCTGAAACTTCACAGACACGTTCAGGGGACACCTTAGACTTATATTACCTTTACCTTTTACCTTTATATTTATCTTTTGTAAAGGGGTTCTAGGTCACCTTTAATAGATTACAATGTTTATAGAAGTATTCTTATTTTAATATAATAATAATAATGATAATAGATATTATTATTAATATTTTGTATTGTTGTAGCCTAATGATCATTTAGTTATTGTGTCAAAACACAAATATAACAAATCAATTTGGAATACTGGTATCAAAAACTTGGATATATCAATCTATCTCTAATTCATACCATGATGTGCCCATCAGTGAAACCCCCACAGCAGGGCATTTATGAATCCTTTACATCTTGATTCACTGAAAGCGAGAGAGAGAGAGAGAGAGAGAGAGACTGCTTTTCACAGGCTTCCTTCGAAATTAGACCACAACAAACTATAATAAAGCTGGACGACTGCTCCTTTTAAGTCATTGATTCTGAATACACTAGACATATTTATAGTTATTCTGGTGCAAACAGCTCATAGCTACAAAGTCCTTTAAAACTGTCAGGGACTCATATGTAGACACATGCAAATATTTGTGAATATTAATCACATCACTAGAATTTGAAAACTTTTTCTCAGTAAGTGCAGACAGGAAGTGACATGAAAAGATGAGACAAAAAACACTATATTTCCCCCAAGTGACAAGGGAAAGGACATTTTCCCTGTTTTGAAGCCGTCAGCGGCAATTCTGTATGTTTGGCAAGCCTATCAAGACTCATAATGTGATGATAACAATCAAAACAGAGCTATTTCAATAGGACTTAAAGAGGCCGCTACTAAACTTTCATGGCATCATCGGGAGGCAGTTTACCTGCGTCAAAGTATCTGTGACAATAATCCCGTCTCTGCTTTGTGATTACTCCACTGCAGAGAGAGGCCTGTCAGAAGAGCGTTGCGCTGCTCTAATGTTAATGCCAGTGGCCTCCCGCTGAGCAGCTCCCACGTTCAAAGCGAATCGCTCCAAATGCATACCGCAAATAAACATCTTACACCTGCTTAGAAAAAACACTACTGCTGCACATCTCAAAATAAAAGCACCAAAGAATCAGAGAGGCCGACTTCCCACGTGAAGGTATTTTCTGGACTAGCCTAGCTCAGTCTGAGCGTTAACTTTCCTCATATTTAATTCAGCAGGTAGCTTTTAAACGATACAGGTCATTGTGCTTGGGGGCTTTTATGACTGATTACCTGTGGTAAACAACCCCAAGTTCTCCGCCGCTCCTTTATTCACACTGCTAATTGTTCGGGGGAAACAAACACGATACACGGCCATTCCTTTTCCACGGCGTGACCTTGAACACACTTGATTCTGCTAATTAATCATGCAGTAAGTTCAAAGACAAAGTCATCAATATTTATGAGCGACTTACAGTTTCAAAACCTTCAAAAACATCCATTGCTGCAACAGAGAACAGGAATTTTTACACAAGTATCCCATTTAACCAAGCATTATAGGTCAGTAATGAATTCCAGTTGCAATTTCAGCCTGTAAAGAAAAACTCACACCGAGAGGAACCTGACTTTGCAGACTCCTCTTTTTTTTAATTGTCTCTCAACCTGTCAGTGGCATTTCTCAACAATTCCTTCTTCTGGATTTGTGGGATGTTATTTAGAGTAGAAAATAGCTGTGCTCACAGGCCAATTTGAAGAGTGCTCTCTTTTGAAAATTGTCTCTAACTGTACACTCCCGCTGCGACCACCAGTATGTTTAGACTGTGGGGATAAGTGTTTCACCATTTACAGTAACAAGAATCCTTCCTCCAAAAGAGAGGAGAAATACATCCATGTGACTGAAATCGATCAATGTCACAGTCCATGGCTGCGCTAAACTGATCCGGGCTTCGGATGCACTCCAGTGGTGTTTTCTCTGCTTCTAATAACATGTTTGGTTTGCCAGTGTCAGATGAACCTCAGACAGACTAGTTTCTGCTTAACCAATGGTATTGCCCACCGTCTTTAGGATACCGCAAGGATAAGAACCAGATGTCAGAGCATATCAGACATTTTTCAGGATCTGTTACACTTTACACTTTTATGAAAAAAAAAAAAGTCACTCACTGTAAAAATTAATTTTCATGATTTGTTATCACAACATTTTTTCTTGTCAAATCAACTTAGATAATTAATGTGGTTCAGATAACATAATATTTTGAGTTTCTGTTGAATAAACCAATCACCTTGATTGTATTAACCCTCTGGAGTCTGAGGCTGATTTGGGGCCTGGAGAAGTTTGGACATGCCCTGACATTTGTGCTTTTTTCAGTTGTTCATAAACATATTAATGGAAAAAGTGTCATTACACTGTATTCAGCACAAACTAGGCTACAATAATATGTGAGGAACATGTATGTACATGTTTGTGTTTTTGAAGGAATAACATTTATGCGTGGTTGTTGAAAAAACAAAAAACTTAAGTCACTGAAATAAGGCCAAAAAAAGTATAATAAATCTGTGTTCATAAGACTTTAGGGTATTGGAGGTTGTAGACTAGAGTTTTTGCTTCAAAATTATGTAAAAATTATGCTGCCTACTCCTTCATATAAAACAATATATTGATTTAGTTTTTGTAAGACACTTTTTGCCAAGAAACACCGTATGCGAGGAGGCGTGAATCACCACTGAAAATGGGCCATTCTCACCTGAGAAGACAAAAGAATTGGATAGTAATGAGCTGAAATGACTTGCATATTAATGAGGCATTTCAGTCAGGTAGGCTGTGAAAAAAAACCTTCTGTGATGTCTCAAGCTCATTATGATATATGAAACATATAGAAAAATATTATTATAATATAAAGTAATGGTTTTATATTATACTTTAAAATATAATGTATTTCTGTGATGCAAAGAGTCTGAATATAGGCTTTTAGTTTAAAAGCATGCACATTTGGAGAAATATTGGATTCTCATATGCTTATGTCAATTTTCTATACAGAGGAGTTATATTAACTTAATATTCATTGTCATTACTATGAGCGCTGGTGTTTTCAATTCATCCTTGAAGTCGGAGGGCGCTCTGTGCATTTTAGTCCACAAATTCATCTAAAAGAAGAAGAGGCTATTCCATGAATGGATTTTCCAAAACATACAGTAGCCGGAGGGCGCTAAAGAAACAAAAACTCATCTAAACTTCATCTGTAGAAGACAAGTAAACAGGAAGTAACTGCATGTCTTCTAGAGATCGCTAACCATGACTTTTACATCCAGATAAACACTTTTCAAGACAATAAATACACGATTGAGATAATAAATGCATGTATTGACTGAATTAGCGTCTGAATAGCGCTGGCTCCGTGGGCGTGGCCGCATTAGCAGATAATGAGCTGAATCACGGATTTCTGACATGGCTCTCTTTTCATACAGATTACATAAACAAAGAAGGTTTGTTTTCGATTTGACTTACATGATTTAAAACCTGACATCTTAACGTTTTTTTAGACATAAGTGTAATTTTTTTGTCATTAGTATTCACTAAGTTACAGTTCATTTTCTGAGAACTATCAGATTGGAGTTCGTTCAGAGGGAGAGGAGAGATCACGCATCATGTTAGTTTTCTTTATTTTACAAAAAGCACAACATTCTGTTTTTACTCTGAGTGTACACAAATGAAAGAAGTTATTCCACAGATTAAAATGGTGTATAACTCTTAATTGTATGTGCAACATTGACGGAGTATTTTGAGTCTCTTTCACACTGATAAGAAAAAAACCACGGTGGTATCGCCGGCGATACCGTCAGACCTCAGTACTGTTTTTTTCTTTCCCGCATTAACAATTGAACTTGATGGCTCAGAGAGTTTATGGTAGGTTCACACACTTTAAACTAACCGCACCATAAGTCACCTTCAGCCAATTACTTTTTCTGATTTTCTGTATAAAAAAGTGCAATGTTTGCATATATGTACAGGCTTATATAAAAGCTGAAACTTTTCCAAACTTTAGATTTGTTTTGCACTGAAATAATCTGGATCACTGCATTATTTTACTTAGAAAATTGGCCACATTGGTGTTTTTATTCAATTTCAATCCAATTTTCAATGTTGATACAAAAAGTATTCTCGTCGCTTCATAACATTAAGGTTGAACCATTGTACTCCCATGAACTGATTTAAATTTGTCTTTAGTAGCTTTCTTGCTGGCAATGCAGGCCAGCCATTGGATTTTGTCAAAAATATCTTAGTTTGTGTTATGAACAAAGGTCTTTTTGGGTGAACTAACCCTTTAAACTAACAATTCCTCTTTTTTTTTTTTTTTTTTTTTTTTTATTACAGTGCTCGGACAATAACTTATCTAACTGTAAAGGATGTATATTGGAACCTTGGTAAAAATTAGTAAATTTTGTCATCATTTATTCATCCTCATGTCAATTCAAACCTGTATGACTTCTGAAACACACACAAAAAAAAAAAAATCAACTGTTTTTGTCCAAACCAAATCAATGGAGTAAGTGATGATAAAATACACCTAAATTCAATATTTTTCTGGCATAAACTGGATGCAAACTACCCATCAATTATCAAACTAGCCAAGTACACAAACCAAAAGGGCTGCCTGACAACTAGAAATTAGTGATTACTAGCCTAGTAATCACTTGCATTTCCCAGAATCTGATTCATATGCGCATTATTGAATGTATTAGTCTCCATTAATGTAAAATAAGTTGGGCTGTTGACAGATTGCCACCTGGTGGTCGTTGCCAACTTGGGTACTGGTAGTGTACAAGCTCAGACTGTAATTCCCCAGATTGATGCAAGATGCAGAATCATTTTAATGACATGTTAAAACAAGGCTCCCCTTCATTATGGCTATTGAGGTTTCCCTGCAAAATCCTTTGTCCTGTGGCTTGCCATTCCTCGTATGCAATGAAGTAAAGTGAAGCAAAATAAATCATAATTTTTGTGGTATTTTCCACAACGGAGTGCCACCATCATCTTCCATAGAACATTTACCCACGGATTCTTTCATGCATCGCCGGAGGATGCACGCTTTGATCTTATATCAGGCTGGCCGAGAAACACAAAGTGTCTCAGTTTTGTTGCAAACAGCGTAGTACAGTCAGCGGTTGCACTGTTGAACATAAAGGAGAGGTCAGTGTTGTTATTGTTCACAAACTGAGGGGGGAAAAAAATCCATGACTTCAATGCTAACAAAAAAAAAATAACTCATACATTATTTCAGTATTAGTTTTTAATACATACTGGCCCAGTTTCACAGACAGGGCTTAGATTAAGCCAGGATTAGGCCTTACTTCAATTAGGATACTTAAGTATCTTTTATAAACATGCCTTAGTGGGAAAAAAAAATTATTGGCGTGCATCTTGAGACAAAACAATGGCACAAACATATTTTAAGATATGCCAGTGCAAGGTGCTTTCAGTTAAAACAGCTCAAACATGCATTTTGAAACTAGAAAAAAAAACAATAACAGTGAAAAGTGTGTCTATGTGTACAAATGCTGTATTGCTCAAGAATGCTTGTTAGAACACTAAAAAAGCATCTATTAACATGACAGCATCTCTGTAAATTCCCCTCATTGTGATTTAACCACGTACGCTGTTCCGCATTAGAGCGGCTGCTCTTGTTTTCTCTGTCATTGTGCTGTGGTGTTAGCGTTATCTTTTTGCTTGGCAACCATCTCATTCACTAAAGCTCTAGATTGACAGGAGGGATCTGGTTGTTTTGTCTGGCAAGCCTCCAGCCACTTACTAAGGACATAATGTGCTATGGTCTTATGCAATGAGGCTTCATTGCAAGTAACCCAGCATAGTGAGGTCAAAGTATAATATCCTGATGTTTTATCAAAAACCTGTTACATTTTGTTTGAATCCCAAAAAGACATGCCACATCTAAGGGCTTTGACATCTTAAGCTGGATTTTCAACAAATGCTATTTGATTATATCTGATTACGACGGTCAGGTCCTAATGCGTTATGGATTAAATTAAAGCAAGCCGTGATGGAAAGCAAATTAAAGCAGGATCAGTGCTCTGCATTAGAGTGTTGAGGGACAAATTAAGGCTAGATCAGCATCCTGTCATGCGATAGGCCAAAGAGCAGCTACCAAACCAACACACTTCTTGGCACAGGGAAATAAAAAGCCCCATCATGCCAGCACTGTATCCACACTTGCCAGAGAGCATCCCTGCAGCTGTGCCAGGCATATACTGAGCCAAAATAGCCTGTCATAACAAGAGATCATCTCCCCTAGAGACTGCCAGCAGAATACAGCGTTCTGTTCAAACACAAAAAACACAACTGCCTCTAATCAAGCAGACAGGGGAAAAACATATTATGATTTATTTTTACAAATTGTTCAATGTGAGCTCATGAGTATTCGTGTGAATTTTTACATAAAGTGTGGTTCTACCACACGTACATTTCTGTCATTAAATCCATAAGTTCCAAATCCATAAGACTGCAACACAACTACCTCTTTCAAAGCTCAGAAAGGTAGTAAAGACATCGTTAAAATCATCTGTGACTACAGTGGTTCAACCTTTATGTTATGAAGCGACAAGAATACTTTTTGTGCGCAAAAATAAATAAATAAATAAATAATTAACCCGGAAGCGCTGCACTGTCTATACATCGTAAACAGCATAGGAGACTGACATGAAAGAGAAGAAATTGTTAAATAAAGTCATTATTTTTGTTTGTTTTCTGCACACAAAAAGTATTGTCGATGCTTCGTAACATTAAGGTTGAACCACTGTGGGTGAACTAACCCTTTAATATTTGACAATATTTATTCATCTCACTTGCACAAAAACAGATTCAGTATTCCTCAAAATGAATAAACTGCAATCTCTGAATATTACACAAACCTATAATAGTTTAATAGTCAAATAACACAAATATACTTTATGTATTTAATCTCACTTTATTAACCAGTGTCTTTCCTGCTGACCTTCTATTATCTAATTCAACCATACTAATAAACAAAAATTACTCTAGATAAACATCACATTTGTTTTTCATTTTTTTGTTTTTATTGCTTTTTATTTTTTTTTGTCTTTATTCCCCTGTGTCTTATTCCTTTTTAATCCAGAATGGCAGCACAGCTGAAAGGTTTGTTTGAGCTGCGCCCTCTACTGTACAGGCCTGAATTTGCATTTCCGTCAGCCTGAGGCTTAATCAATTCAGTTTATTGTGAAAGGCCCTTTATGTTTGGCAAAAATAGCCAACAATATTTTTTTGTTATTAAAAAACAAGCAAGCAAGCACAGCCCAGATGTGAAATGGTATTGCAAGAGTAACGAAATGCATTACTTTCCATAAAAAGTAAGGGAGTAACACAATATTGCAATGCATTACTTTTAAAAGTAACTTTCCTCAACGCTACTATCACGACAGGTGTCTAGTTGACAACTACATCAAGTGGCAAGTTCCTGTAGCCTCCCTGGACCTGATTTTCATTGATACTCAGTTTGCTTTAAGCATGGGTGTCAGAGAACAAGACCTCTGGATGATGACATGAAAGACAATGAACAGTGACTCATTCAGCCAAACCAAGGGGGCCTATCAACAATACCCCCTCTGAGGGGCCACTCAAGGGCTATTATGAAACAGTTTTATGTTTGAAAAAAAAAAAAAAAACCTTTAAAGGTAAAATGAGATATTAAGGCTGTTCAGACTGCAAGCAAATCAGATTTTTTCTCAAATCAGATCTTTTCAGGCACTATGAATTGTGTGTCCAGACATAACCAACCTATCTACATGGGCTGCTTTGGTAATGACATAGGCATACCCATGTATGTGACGAGGCTTTCAAAACGGATGCAGAAAAATGGAGGTGCATCATCTTGCTCTCCAAATAACACCTGGAGTATTGTGATGTTCCGTGCTGTAGTCACGGCTGAAATCTTTGTACATGTTTGAATACCGCATGAATACGGCATTTCCATCACCAGTTTTGACCTTATTGTTGTGTGTCACTTTAAGAGTTACACAAATTTGAAATCCGATTTGAGCAGGCAGTGTGTCCAGACTGAGCCGTATCTGTAAAAATATGATTGGAATTGCATTTCAAAACCACCTCCAAAATTTAGTGGGATTCAGATTTTGAATCAGATTTTTTTTTTTTTTTTTTTTTTTTTTTTTAAGTCCAGACTTTCAAAAAATCATCTGAAAAAAAAATCTAGATATGCAAAAAATCTGATTTTTGCTGGCAGTCTGAACATACAATTAGTCTTGTTTTCAGAGAAATTTAACTTTAGTGAGGTTTATGCTTAAAAACCAGAAAAAAACAATTTGTTAATGGGGTAAGGAACAAAAATTAAACAATTTTATTTACTATTATTTAGATAGATTTCTCAGAAAACAAGACATTTTCCCTTTCAAGTAAATGTGTCTTGTGTTTAGATATTTACATTGTAGCCCTATTCCAACTAAAAATATCATGCGCTTACATTTTTGGACATTTTCAGACACTTTGGTCAGCTGTGAAGAGTGTTGGGGGTAATGCATTCCAAGTAACGTAATCAGATTACTTTTTTCAAGTAACTAGTGAAGTAACGGATTACTTTTACATTTTACATTTACAACAGAATATCTGAGTTGCTTTTTCAAACAAGTAACACGTTACTTTGTTTTCCCATTTATTGACTGACACCTCTCCTGTCCCCATCTTGAGAGAGATCGGGAGTAAGTGCAGAGGTGTTGTGTAAATATGATGGTTATTGTAGTTCTAGACTAAATTTTTCTGTATTCTAGAATGGCAGCACAGCTGAAAGGCTTGTTTGTTTGAGCTGCGCCCTCTACTGTACAGACATGAATTTGCATTTCCTTCAGCCTGAGGCTTATTCGTTTCACTCTTGGTGTGAAACTGCCTTTACATTGCCAAAAATAGAACTATTTTGTTGTTATAAAAACAAACAAATAAACAGCCCAGCCCAGATGAGAAAAAGTAACGCAAAAGTAATGTAACACATTACTTATATTTACCCATCTCAACCCAGTGAAAGATGGCCGTAATGTAACTTAGTTACTTTTCATAAAAAGTAACTAATTAACACAATTTGTTACTTTTTTAGGGAGTAACGCAATATTGTAATGCATTACTTTTAAAAGTAACTTTCCCCAACACTGGCTGTGAATTTTTTCAAATATCCAGCTGTGCATGTGCGTATCATTAGGGTGAACGAGGAGGTTTCAGCTGACAATCAATGTGATTCTATGTGGTCTGAACTGGTTTTACGTGGAGCAGAGGAAACAGATGTGTTTTTCTGCAAAGATCAAGAGACAGATTGGGTTTTCACAGAACAAACCCAAAGTCTTAAACAACTGGTGCAAAGAGGCAAAAAACTACTATGTTCAATGATATTGATTCTCAACAGGCAAATAGTCTTTTGAAGTGCTTTCTGTTCAGCTATTTCCTTTGGTTTCCGTAAGTGCTGGTGGATTACTTTATAAAGATCAATAATTGCAGGTCCATTTTTCTGGATGCTAATATTTCACGGCATGCCGGTGTACAATGTCACCCTTGCACTTATGATTGAGTTGCCATGTTGAGCCTGGAAAAGTTACTAGGTGAAGTTCCTCCATCCAAACCCCGTCATTAAAACGAGTGCATAGCTGGCTCGCTAGCTCATCCTTAACAACTGGGAAAATATTTACCCATCTCAACCCAGTGAAAGACAGCCATTTCGTAGTTTGCTTTCTTGCCCATTGTTGACAAAGTTGGCGAAGAAGTTTTCACATTGGAGGGGCTGGAAAACATCTCTAGCTCAGAATACTTTGTGTATATTTGACAGTAGAGAAACCAGTAACTCCTGCTTTTAATTTGCGCATAGAAACATCTGTGTTCACACCAGTTTTGGTATAGCAGGCTGCCAGTGAAGTGCGATCAGCAGTGCATAATGAGCTTGTGAAATCTCGTCATGTGCCTCACACTGAAAAATAGTCTCACACTTTATGCTGGAGTCTTCTGCACTTGGTCTTGCACAAAACTTGCTCACAGTTTTCTGGCTAGTAATTTCACTATCCGTTCTGTTATCATGGAGCAGGTGTCAACAACAGTATTTATAAGTGAAGTAACCTAATGTATTGATCGTTTGGATAAATACTCACTTTTAAAAATAACAGTCGTTCATTTGTAAGTGAGAAATGTAGCTTAAAAATTAAATACCCCAAAACAAAGATGAAAAACTCTGTTAGAAACCAACTTTGTATAAATATTTTTTTTAAATTATTGTTTAACTAAATGATAATTCAATTGCAACAAAAAACAATATGCATTATAAATAACTATTAATAATAATTATGAATAATAATTTTATTAGTAAGACACTATTATTACTAATCAAATTATTATTATTATGAATAATAATTTTATTAGTAAGAATAAATAACTGAGATGATGTTTATTATTATTATAAATAATAATAATAACAATATAGGTTTCAGCATCCATGTGACCCTGCAAAAGTTAAAGCAGTTTAGGAAATGGATTGATAGATAATAATAATAATAATAATAATAATAATAATAAACTCATAATACATATTTTACAGTCTAATGACAATTTATTTAAAACAAATACAAATCATTTTTGCATATTGATTATCAATGATGAGGATGATGATAATGATGATGATTATTCATTTTATTATTAAGACTAAATGAAAAACAATAAATCTGTGATTGTTGATTAATAATAAACTCATTCATATATTTTGCAGTCTAATCATCATTTCTTTAAAGCAATCATAAATCATTTATGCATATCGATTATTGGCGATAATGATATTAATTGTATTATTAAGACTGAATAAATCATAACACAGACGATGATGATTATTAATAATAATACATTTACAATGCAGTTTAATTATCATTTATTTAAAACAATTACAAATAGTTTCTGTATATCAATCATAAAAAGGCTACATCTTTCAATATGTACTTCAGTAATTGTATCTCACCATTCGTTCTGCTATCACAGAGCAAGTGTTTGACACTCGAGCAGCATCAATCTGAAGTGTATGCGGCACTTTCACTGGAACGGGAGGATACGGAGTCAATCCCAGGAGTTTTTGACATGGCCTGTCTTGCTTATAGTTCAGGGTCCTCTGAGTGAGATGTGCTGTTTTGTTGGAGGGGATTTTCCGCAGACAGTCCAGGCACGCTTGCCAAAACCACAAGACTCCAAGAGCTTCTCAGCCTGGTGGTCAGAGAAAGAGAGCTGCCATGTTAAATTAAGACAGGGGCCCACAAACACAAGCTAAAATAAAACAAGTCTGGGTCACATTCAAGCTCGTCTCGGTGGCGAAAAATGCACCGTCAGGCCAAATCTACTGATACCCATCCAGCTGAGCGGGGACCTAAACAGGCTCTCCTTGTGGTAGTGGCTGTTTGCGGTGCAGTTTAGGGAGGTATTTAGTGGGGATTCACGCTGCCAAGGGGAGAAGGGATAAGAGGTCATGCGAGCCTTTGTTGACTGGGAGCCGTGGGGAGTATGTCACAACCAGCCTGGGAGGTTAAGCAGGGAAACCCAACACCCGACCTTGGGAGCACTCTCTCCGTCACACTATACCCTCTGTGAGCCTTCTATCAGGCGGCCCGCTGCACAGTTAGCACGCATATCTCCTGTTCGGATTCCACAGGGCTCTGCCGCTTTGACAGGTCGGGGCAAGCTGGACTGTGATAAGACAGCAATGCAAAGTGAATCATGGGCCCTAAACCAACTGGCTCATCTGTCACAAGTAACTCTATCCACAATACCAAACAAGCTGTAGTAGGTGTATATATGACATCCCATTAATCATAGTTGTCTTGTATTTTGCTCTCTTTGTACAAATAATAATCACTATCGATTTCCAAGAAGAGCCTTTTTGTAGGCCAATTTTACTATATTCTATATGCTTTGCCTTTTTTGTCAGCAGTGACTAATGACAAAAAAGGATGTAAATATTTGTTCTGACACTGATTCAATTTGATTACAATTGTTTGCCTTAAACATCATGAAAAACGATTCAATCCGATTCAGTCCCAATTGGTTACTTTGTAATCATTCATAATTATTTTCACAAATATGCTGCTGAATACATAAATACATAACTAGAAAGATAATTCACACTGCAGTCGAATGTAGACCAAATAATACACCAAATATGTACTCTACCTTTCAAATGTTTGGGGACAGTATGATTTTTTTTAAAGAAATGTATACTTTTATTCAGAAAGAGCTTATTAAAATGACTAAAAGTGTCTTTAAAGACATTTATAATGTTACAAAATTGATATTTCGATACATCGATATTTCTTTCTCAAATAAATGCTGTTCTTTTGAACTTTTTATTCATCAAAGAATCCTTAAAAATGTATCATGGTTTCCACAAAGATATTAAGCAGCACAACTGTTTTCAACATTAAAAATAATATAAATCAGTCCCTCCAGAAAAACGCGATTATGCGATCACCTGATTTAATGCATAATCAGCCAAAGTCCGCATATTTATGCGGGGGTCGCATTTTTTTCAAATACGCCGCACTTTCGCCGCATAAATATATAAATAATGTTTCTTAAGCATCAAATCAGCATATTAGAATGATTTCTGAGGGATCATGTGACACTGAAGACTGGAGTAATGATGCTGAAAATTCAGCTTTGACCTCACAAGAATAAATAACATTTTAAAATATATTAAAATAGAAAAGTTATTTTAAATTGCAACACTATTTTACAATATTATTTAGTTACTGTATTTTTGATCAAATATCTGCAGCCTAGGTAAAAAAAAATAAAAATCTTACTAACCCCAAACGTTTGAATGGTAGTTTGATTTTTAGAAATATGCTGATCCAATAAAAAAGAAAGTATAATATTGTGTCGCTAAATCAAGCTACATTGTAGGATTAACAAATATATATTAATGGCACTTTACAGCAAATTTCTAAGTATATTGTCAAAATATTCCAGAATACACATAATAAATAAATAAATCACTTTTAGGAAGGAAAACTACAACAGCTTGCTTTGGTCAAATGTATGCAGGCATTTATGAATAAATAGGTATGCAGAAATCCAAGGGGTATTATTATAGTCATCATAATCGATTATTAAACTCTGTAATCAATGCATTTGAGTTTTTATTATCAGATATGCATTATGATATATTTTTATACCCTTAATGACAAACTATGTCCTTGGTTCAAATACAGAGTGGCAGACCAGAGCCAAACACTAATGTGGCAGTAGCTGAAGCCTTGACACTTTGACCACAGAGTGTTGGGTTGAATCCCAACCAGGACGCAGCTGTGAAATCCTCGCATACGCCGTCTCACCACTGTCAGAAGACAAAAACAAGAAACTGTGCTGCTTAACAGACTCCAGGAGCTGGAAGGTTTGGGCAAAGGTTCTGCCAATGAGCATATTCATCTGGAGCTCTCCATATCATGAAATAACTATCAGTGTCAGAGAACATTAAAGTATAGCTTATCATTGATCACAAAGGATTAAGTGTGATCACCATGCAGGCAGAGGGCTGTTCTTGGAGCTTTAGCTTTTTGCACCCACAGATATAATCTCTCTTAGTCTCGCTTTTCCCACATTGGGCAGATTTGGTCTATTCTGAGATCTGGCAGTTGTGCATCCATAACCGCAACTCATAATTGCATGTGAGGTTATGATTATGACCATTTCCAATGAAACAGACACGATGTATGTGAAGAGAGGGTCCTTGGGGTCAAGCCGAACACTATTCCCAGAAGCAAGGCTGCGCTCAATCTGTGAAGGAAAGTGTGAGAGACATTTTATGATGGAGATAGTCAAGCAAAAAGAAACTAATAAAGTGAAGCAATAGTAGTGTGGTTTATGCCAGAGGCAATGTCAATAATATTTTTAATTTTAGTATTGGATGAAAGTAAAAATGTAAAATAGCACCTGTTCGATCAACTAAACATAAACAGCATAGGAGAGTGACAGGGGAGAGAAGATATTGGTGAATAAAGTCATTATTTTTGTTTTGTTTTTGTTTTCTCATCACTTCATAACATTAAGTTTGATCCACTTTAGTCACATTGATTATTTTAACGATGTCTTTACTACCTTTCTGGACCGCGAATGTGGTACTTGCATTGTTTTCTATGGGGGATAATAAAAACTCGGATTTCATCAAAAATATCTTAATTTGTGTTCCGAAGATGTCTTATGGGTTTGAAACGACATGAAGCTGAGTAATTAATGACAGAAATGTCATTTTTGGGTGAACTAATCCTTTAAATTCATTGAAAGTCATAGGGGATGTGCTGGAGGAGACTTTACAAAGTGCTCACCTCTTGCATTGTCAATACAAGATTTTGGCCAAAAATGTATGCCCCTCTTGATGGAAATAACATCACAACATTTATTTCCATCAAGAGGTGCATGATCCAATCATAGACTCTTAAGCATTTGCCCATTTAAATCCAAACAGCAATTTTTTTTTTTTTTTTTGTCTGGGCAGTGTATATTAATATATATACTTTACACATACTTTTGAAAGACACCAGCAACTAGGCTGGAACTAGGACTCTGAAGAGCAACAGCAAATCATTAACAAGTTAGGCCTCATATTGTGTTTGATTGAATATTTTTGGCCTTCTTTGTTGTCATCTCTGTGTAAATATGTTTTTTGCTAGTTACAATTCACTTACTTGGTATGCAGTTTCAAAACCCACGCCAATCTCTGCTCGAGTGCTCAAGTACAGCCACAAGTCTCTCAGGATCAGCCTGGAGAGGTTGAGATTCATTCCAGCAGATCATGAGGGGTTTTGATAGCGGGGCATTAATGATTACCCCTCACTGTGATTTGTTGGATGGAATGTGTGTGGGTGAATGAGCTCCTTCAAGAATACTTCAGTGTTACATGCATGCCAAGACGCATCTCCACACCTCTAGAAGCATACGTTCTTTGTTTTTTCTGCAGAGGTTTGGCATTATAGCAATTAGACTGTAATCACCGTAATGAAAAGAATAACCATCTATTATCCAAGTGCCAACTTTGACTCCTGACTTGCTTCTGGGAAGCGATGAAAAGGTTTTCTGAATCTTGCAAACTTGTCGCAAACTTGTTTTGTAAATATTTGAGGGCATTGAACAATTAGGGAAAAATCATTATGGTGAAGGAAGATGTACGTACGCATGCACACACAAGAAGAATAGAAGGCACAAAGGTTTAGAGAGAGTATACAATATCACTGCACTGTAAAAAAAAAAAAAAAAAAAAAAGAGAGAAAGAAATTACATATACATATGTCCTGCATGAATCTCCTTTGAATGTACATAAACAGTTAAATTAACATGTTTATTTAGATTATCAATCTTAATGATTGATAAAGTAATCTATATAATAAAGAAATGAACAACTACAATAAACGTCTCATGTACCAACTTAATGTCTTTGTAGCCTGCAGTCAAACTAGCAGCCACTAAATGCACTGTGTCAAACCACACTTACTGAGAGCAGACAGCACAGAATGAGTCATAGACTCATTCACACAAGACGTGTTATAGATGGGGAACAGAATGTAGGGGTCTCGCAACACGTTTATAAAACCATCTTTATTCTCGACACTAATACCGGTTTCACAGACAAGGCACATTCCCAGACTAAAATGCATGTTTTAACTGAAAGCAACTTGTACTGACTCATCTTGAAATATTAGTGCCATTGTTTTGTCTCAAGATGCACACCATAATGTTTTTTTAAGGCACATTTATAAAAGCTATGTAAATGTCTTAATTTAACTAACCAGGTCTGTGTCTTTAAAAACGCTGCACTCATGTTGCTGAGAAAACAGGTAAAGATGTCTGCCTGGATGTGTACATAGACACATTTCTCGAAAGTGGATTGACGATTGATATATACACTAGTGTCCAAAAGTGATGTCAGAAGGGGATATGTGTTTTTTTATAACACTACAAGTTTGATTAAAGCTGCTGTCCGCAGTTTTTCCTCTTTGTCGCCATCTCTGTTTGAAACATGCGATTGCAGTCATATGCGGAACAGTTATCTGTACGTGCGTTGTGCATTGGCACAGCTCGTCAGCGCAGATGAATCTAATGCTTGCTGTCAATCACCGCACCTGTGTGGGTACTTCAGAATCACAGATTCTATGTCTTGAAAGTATGACCAATATAAGAATTTTCACTGGAAAATATAATCTGAACAAGTAAGTAACATGTCTGCCACTTTTGTTTTGAGCAACTGAGGAAAAAAGCATTAGGCCTACAATAAATCACGCTGCCAATGATGATTAAATCTAACGATCGCTTAGTTCGGATCACGTCAAACCGTGCAAATTATTATTAATGTTATATTGTTCTCAAATTGTTATTGTTAACAACATCAGCACTGCGTGACTGTGTATCTAGTGTGTATTAGCATTACCTGTAGATTTCAATTTCTGTAGTCACTCCACAGTCCAAAATCTTTTGCTTTTTGTCTACGGCTGAATCTCCAGTTGTCACTGATGATTGTCATTTGGACCTTTCTGGGTTACAATCCTCCATCAAAATGATAAGTTTAATTATTTCAGCTGCTGAGAAAAGGCTATAAATGTGCCGCTACCGGCAGCTTCCTCACACAACTAGCCTGGATGGGACTCCTTCCTTTGTTTATAGACGTGACGTAATGACGCACAGACGAACTGCTGCATGCTTGAATTTCCCGCGGAAATCCGCCATGTCGCTCTTATTATAAAACATTATTACAAGCTTACTGATAAAGATAATTAGATCGTTTTGAACACTGGCTGGTTATGTACTTGTTCAAAAGTTGATTTTGGATCATTTTTAACCAAAAAAAGTTGCGGACTGCAGCTTTAAACTATCAAAATATGAGGAAAATATTTTATATTTTTTAAATATGATTTAAAAAAAATCAAAACACTAAACTTGGTTAAGCTATTTATCAGACTAAATTATGTGGCAAAAAAGGCAAGCTTCAAATCAATAAGCAAAAAATGCATATAAAAACAAAAAGATCACAGGAAAAGCATAATCAGTTATTAATATTTTGTTGGTTCTCTCTTGTCTTTGCATGTGTTCATAATTTCTTTATATGACCTCCTGGCCAAAAATTATATCTGCACAATTTGGCATGTTTCATTGTGTTATATTAAATAAAACAATTGACTCTGAGCACAACTACTTTAATAATATTTTTTTAAAAAAAATAAATAAATAAAAGGTAAAGATGTCATCACTTTTGGCCACTACTGCTGCATAACCTCTTATGCTCATAGACTGCATTTATTTGAACAAAATTACAGTAAAGACAATGATATTGTGAAATATTATTACAGTTATAATAATTGTTTTCTGTTCCTTCAGAAATCATTCTAATATGCTGTTTTGCTGCTCAAGAAACATTTCTTATTATCATATTATGTTATGTTGAAAACAGTTGTGCAACTTAATATTTTTTTGTAGAAAATAGAAATCGTAATACTTTTTTTTTTAGGATTCTTTGATGAATCGAAAGTTCAAAAGAACAACATTTATTTGAAATAAAATTAAAGTAAATTTTGAAACGATTTGGATTTTGGTCGATTTGGTTATCCTTGCCTAATATAAATATTAATACAGTAATAATTTCTTTTTATATATTATTTATATATAAAGAAAGAAGATATATATATATATATTCATGCAAAACAATCTGTTCAGCCATTAATTTAGTGTCAAGACAGTTATGAGTTATTATAGCTTGTTGCCATTTTATTCTTTCAAATGACTTCATATGACAAGCAAATCTAAAGAGAACATATTGCAAAGCAAAGGCATTAGGTGCAACAGTTGCACAAGGATGCACATAGACCACAACACTTTACACAAAACCCTCAATGACTGTGATAGTCGTCAAACAATTCTTAGCTTTAGAAGGAGGAAGTGACAGAAGAATCATTTTGAAAATCCTTTTGACCACTGATATGTGATATACATACAGTACTATTTGACTATTTGACACTTATTTTGTCACTTGGCTATATGGGATATTTTGTCTTTAGTAAACAAACAAACTCAACTAACTTAAACCAAGTAGTGGCACAGAGAAAAGATATTAAGACTCAAAAAAATCTGCCTTGTTATTTTTTTATAGTTAGCTGCTTATGATACTCTGTAAACATGAACAACACTGGTGAAGACACCAACTACATGCTGAAAACTGAGTTACAGTGAATCAGAGCTGATCAACCAACTTACAGTATATGACTTTTGATTGACAGTGGCCGTTTTTCTAGAACGTTACAGTATCTGTTAGCAGTAACGTGACTCATAAAGCACATCATGGGTTCAGTCACAGGATGACACACACACACACACACACACACACACACACAAATAGCTGCTTTCTCACTGACTGTACATCTCACTCCCGACACTTGTCAAAGACAAGCTCAGACCTGCCGATCTGATGAGACGTCAACTTGCTAAGGACTTAAACACCCAGCATCCGAGTTTTAAGCGGGTTGGCGCATTCACATCTAGGGAAAGCCCGGTAAATGTGGTCTGCTTTTTATTTAGCGTGGAAATATGATTATGTGTTGCAAAAGCGGGTTCAATAAGAGCTGTGGTGGCATGTTAAAAGCATATCAGAATGATCAGCATGTCATGTAATTTCAGTAAGGCTCATAAGTCTTCCTTTGGATGCCGTTTCCACCACAGACATGGGGTCAATTGAGGCAAAATGTGCAGAGAGCGAGAGTTTTGACTGTCTTTATGTAAGAAGGTTGCCATCTGGTGACTAACAGTGGAAGTGAACATGCAAGGAGTCCCATGATAGTTAACATTAAAGGGATAGTTCACCCAAAAATGAAAATTCCGTCATCATTTACTCACCCTCATGTCATTCAAAGCCCAAAAGACTTTGGTTAATACGAAATACATTATGAAGGCGTCGTAAAACGAGTCCGTATGAATTTAGCAGTTTAAGATACGATCGCTTCATATATTGAACAGATTTAACAGAAGAACCATTTTTTTGTTCCCCAAATAACCTTTCAATAAACTTTTTAAATTTTTTTTTAACTTTTAAAGAACCTTTTGTACAATAGATAGTGTATGTTCTTCATGGTACCATCAATGCCAGTAAATAACCTTTATTTCATTTTACGATGTCTTTATGACCTATTTGAATCTTTTAAGTTTTGGTTACCTGGACTTTCGATGGAGAGACAGAAACCTTGCAGATTTCATTAAAAATAATTTGTGTCTTATGGGTTTGGAATGACATGAGGGTGAGTAAATGATGACAAACTTTCCATTTTTGAGTGAACTATCCCTCTAAGTACACAATAAATATCTGTTTTAAAATGATTAGCCTTTAATAGAGTACTTCAGGGATGACGCATTTTTGTAGGCAAAACCCGGAAGCGAGTTTTAGGGCTTCCGGTTCCAACGCTGTCAAGTCTATGGGTATTTTGAATGGGTTTTTGCTAAATCGCCTGAAATAAGGTCTGTGGTTAACAAAGCCTCTAAATATTTTCACGTTTTGATCTATGACATAAAACACACCAGTTATAACCCACTTGTGATTTTTAAACCTTTACTGTGTCTTAAAAACGGCGGTTGCTAACAAATTGCTAAAAGGGACTACTTCCTTTGGCGGGGACTTTAGACGTCATCATGACAAACAGGACATTTGGACAGCATTTCTCATGAAAAAGTGGATAAGTATTCATACACAGCACAGATCATAATCAGTGAGCATGTTTTTAAATAGAGTTGTTTTTTAAATACATACCGTTTATAGCCTACTGTTAGCTTTTTATATCTGACGACTTTATTTAGGCTTCAAAATGTATTTATGTTGTTTTAACTTGTAAAGATTATCTTGATAGACAAATTGTGTAAGTGTCATAACCCTTTGTTAAACAAAAAGCGTATTTTCTGCGATTTTTCAAAAGTCTGTGGGAAAAATGCATAGGCTTTCAACCGAAGGGAACCCGTGCGCCGCTAACTTCCGGGTTGGCCTACAAAAACGTGTCATCCCTGAGGCACTCTATACTGACCTAATATAATATGTTATGTCATCATCGTAACTTTTAACGATCAGTCTATTTTTTCATGCACGATGCACATGGTAGTGTAACCCCTCCTGTTTGAACTGCCTACTCTAAGCGGGACTCGAACCTGGGTCTGGCGGCATGGGAGTCGGGCGCTCTAATAAGCAGTCTCTAGATCAGGGGAGTGAGGTTTACATGCACAGCTCTTCCATTACAGTAGCACTCATAAAAATGAAACAGATGTTCAGCTCTACAAGAAAAAAAAAACAATAAACTAACTGTATGTTACCATCCTTGACTTGAAGTGTTTGTATTGGCTTGCATAATGGTAGTAATGGTTATAATGATGATAGCTCACCCATTCTCGTCACTCACATGGTGGAAAAAGTTCCCGCCCAGGCTTGGCTCGTCTAGCATTCCTCCATCTTTTCATCTGCATGAAACCATGTCAGCTTGTTTGTCAAACACTCGGCTTGAATCCACACCCAGCTTCCTTTTCACTTCCTTTTCTCGTTTAATGAGTAATTTCGCTTGAAGTCGTGTAACCGTTCTATTCTCGGTCCTAACACAGGTGGTCGGAAGAGTGGAACGGCGAGTTAGTTGAGATGGCTGAAAAAAATAGCTGTTTGACATCTCTATTGCATAGATGGTTATTCATAGCCTATTTTTGCCATACACCACTTGCTTTATCCTGCTATGTAAATGTCTTTTATCAACAAGCATTTGTGATCTAGGCTTTTGTGAAGGAACATAAAATAATAGAAAGAATTACGCACCCATTGTTTGGGGTTGATTGAAGTTGTGATCCAGACGCAGTGAAAAACAGCACTTTTGATTCAGTAAATCTGCCTAAAATAAGATGTTTTAAGCAGATTATAGGTACACTTTGTGGTTTGGGTTTCATTCTGTGCAGATTAATAAGCGTTTGGATGTAAATGTGATCCCATTCCACCTGTAAATTACATTTCAACAACTGAGTTTGTTATGATTATCATTGGCCCTCTCGCTATAACCATTTTATAATTTGTTGGCGTTATTAAAGGAAATACTTTGATTGGAGCTTCAAACTTGTAATATTTATAATATAGTCAATAGTCCAAAGGATATCAGAGTAACAGAAGACAGATAGTATAAGAACTGTCAATCTACAGTGAAATCACTTTTAGAAAGTGAACATTTAAAAACTTCCCAGAAAATATGGCATTGCAAGAGCCAGTGCAATGCAATTTGGTGAGATGTTATGCTTTAGAATCATTTGTAAAGCTAACTGTGCTATATTTATGTCCTTTTCAGCACACAACAGTTCTTCCTTTCATCATAATTGAGATGAGAACAACACACCATCGATATCCCAGCAGGTCCTGTGGACTCTTGGCGGTGTGCACGTTTGCTGTGGGATATGTTGTATGGTAAATCTCCCCTTCCAGCACAGTCATTTTTAATATCACACTGGGTTAATTTACAAAGGACTCCCTGTAGGTATGATGATCAGGGGAAATTGACTTTGCATTGTTCTAGCACAGTGTCAATCAAAAGATAGATTCCATCTGGCCACCTGATCTTCATGACCTCCAAATCATTCCCTTATGTCTTTCTGCACAGTAATTAATTTGCCCGAATTCTGGCACTTTCCATGAATAGGGTAAACTATGGTCTCACGTTACATTGTAAAAGCATTAGAGGCACAAATCCCATGTAAACTATCATCTAACATGAAATTAACCTAGCAAGGGAGGTAGTTTTAAACACATTAAATGTCTGTATCCCCACTTAAAATGGAGACTTTGGCATGTCTCTTTATAGAACATTTAAGTAACTACAAACCAACAAATGGTTAACTAGCTACGGGCTATACTGCGTCCCTGTTACACATTCTGGTGTAGTTTAAAAAAATAACACCAACAACAATAATAATAAGTATTGTTATTGTTGTTGTTAATATTATTATTAATAAATATGTTATCATATTAAAAATAATGTTATAATAATAAATGTAAAAATGAATAAATAATACGATAATAATAGCTATTAATTAGTATCTTATATTTTAATAAATATTATTGTTATTAATAATAATGAATATTAGTAATTACGATTTATAAATATAATAAAAGGTGATGTTATAATTAATAAATACATAATAAATGTATTTATACATATTAATAATTATTTTAATAATTATTATAATTATTATTGTACATATTATTAGTATTTTTAATAATGATTGTACATATTATTATCATTATTATTGTACATATTATTAGTATTATTAAAATAATTATGAATTATTATCCTACACATAATGAGGTGATGTTATAATTAATTAATAAATAATGATAAATAAGATTAATCATACATATTAATCATTATTATACGTATATAATCATAATTCTTGGCTAAACAAATAACAAAATACACAAATCCAGACTTTTACACTATTTAGACCCAATTCTCAAATTGGCAACAGGGTTGGAAAAAAATGGTAAGCCTCATAAAATGAATAGAAAATAAAAAGTTCATATAACATTCAGTTTGACCTCCTGCGGTTGACAACATTTGTTGAAAAAAGATATTTTAAGAGTTTCAAGCCCTGTTTTGTACCCAATTCATGGAAAGTGCCTTTTGCAGATACAACCCCAGATTCATTGCCCCAGAATTCTTTGGAAAATTATCAGGCAAGGATTTATTTAGTCTTGCATATAACAGATTAATTAGCAATGTTAAGAAAGTCCTTGCAGCCATACTAAACTAGCCTGACAGCACGGAGGAGGCTTCTGTCAAAATCACCTTAAGTACAAGATTATCAGCACACACCTCTCTGTCTTATTTCCATTCCCTAAATTAAGCTGATTAGGCATTGCTTTTTTATTTAGTCAGGGAATAAGAAATGCCTGCAGTTGTTAAATCCATAGGCAGCTTTACATGAGGATTACCTTCCAGAGACAGCTTTTATACACTGTCTGAGAAAACAAGGCATTTGAAAAGTAGGTAGATGGGCCTTCTTTAATATTCATCAAATATTAAAGCTAAGGTTATGAGTGCAAGAGTAGATTAAACAGACACAATCCATTACATAAACGGACTGTCAGGCTGTAGATTATAACCATGTGACCGCATTAAAATTGCTCTAGCAAAAAAAATTATTGAAGCAGCACTGCATCGTAACAAAAAGAGCAGTGTCTAGCATTCACAGACGTGAATGGTAGACACATTGATAGTGCGGTGACTGCTTCTGCAGCCTTTCAAACGCTGGATTTAGCAGACAGAAGGACAGACACATTACACAGATCACGGGTGCAAAGGTAACAGATTTTCTCTGTCTCGCTCTCATAGGATGTGCTGGGTACACAGCATGACGGGGGTGTGGGTTTATCCTTTGCTGGAGCACATCGGGCCCATGGCCAGAATTTTCTTCTTCATCTGCCTCACGGCTCTGATCAACGTCTACTACGTCTTGGGAGAAATCCTGAACAACTACATCTGGGATTCCTCAAAGAGTAAGTTAAAGGGATAGTTCACCTAAAAAAAAATTTAAATTCTGTCATCATTTATTCGCCCTCATGTCAGTCCAAACCTGTATCTACTGAGGAACAACAACAACACAAAAAAACCCCACCATAAATGACCATAAAAGTTCATATGACTCATGCACTACTGTATTCCAAGTCTATATGATAGCTTTGTGTGAGGAACAGATAGGGAAGCACCAATTTTAAAATCTGGCTGATAAGCCATGTATTTTCATCTTATAGCTGGATAACTATGGAACAGGGCCGGATTGGGACTCATTTTCAGCCCTGGAGTTTCATGCCTTAGACCGGCCCACTTTAATTCACGACTGACAATATTAAAATAATATAATTAAAACCTCAGTATATAAGTCTGCAGTAGTGCACTGTTCTCTACAGCCTTGTAATTAATTGTATTTTCAAAAATATTTTCAAAAATTATAGTACAAAAAATGCTAAAATTTGATATAGAGTCATTTTTATAGTTATAATAATGATTTTATAATGTGAACCATTGATTAATTCTCTAGCCATCTAGTGGCTGCAGTTAAAAATTCATGTTATTTTAATTTTAATTTAATTAAGTGTTTGCTTTCCAGTAGATGGCAGCAATCGTCCACTAAACCCAGGCACATTTTTCATGTCTATCACTATGAATGAAAATGAGAAATGTAGATCTTTATTAAAGTTGATTTACAAAATGTTTTGCTATTTTATATAAATGTATATACTTAATTTATTACAAACTGAGGCAAATAAATAACACAAAATACCATAAATCCCCCAAAATTGCACAACTTTACAGTAAAATATTAAAGTATTACGTTTGTTTAAAAAAAGTTACAGTATGTCACAAAATCACATTTTACTGTCAGGTTATGTAAGCTAATTGGACAGAAAAATGAATATTGTTGGCCAATATGTAATAGCATAGCTAGCAACATAACATAAGTGATAGGCCCTATATTTTATTATTTGCCTACTATTATTACAATACGAGTAATAGCTGCTTTATCTTTTACATGTTTTCCCCTCTTCCCTTTTATTTATTTACGTTACTTAAATCGGCCTCCGGTGGCTTAGACCTTTTGCCTTACCATAATTTAGTGTTGATTTAGAACTTGTCCTGTTTCCCCTACAGACGTCACCTCATCCCTTCTTCTCGTATACTTTTGAGTGAGTTGTCTTCTCCGGGCGCACACTCCGAGTCCCTCCCGACCTGGTTAATTTACCCATTGAGTGACATGATATCATTGATGTTATGTGCAAATGAGCAGTAAAAACCCGATCGCGCATTCGTTAGTTTTTTTTTTTTTCTCGCACGTGTGCCCCGTGCCGCCCCTGGCAAGATGCCGCCCTGGGCCATTGCCCATGTCGTCCAGGCCTAAATCCGTCACTGACTGGTTTTAAAAGTTGGGCTACTCGGCTTAGTACATTTGGCCGCGTCAATAGTTTCTAGAGCATCCATATTTCAACATAGTGCCATGCAACACCGGTCCTTGCGGCCAAGTAAACAGACCAGCCCACCGGGAATCCTATGGATGCTTTTTTTCGCCACGAAAAATTATTATTGCAACTTTTTTCCTTAGAATTCCTTTTTTCCCTTTGCTCACTTCCTATGGAAAAGAGCGGTGTAAACACCAACCTTTTGTGTTCCTCAGCAAAATAAAAATTCATACAGGATTGGAATGACAATGACAGGACTATCCCTTTAAGTGAGTGTGTGCATTTCTGATTTTGTGTTTTCCACCATTGACTGGCTACATGTGTGAGTTGAATGTTTATCATGTCTAGCTACAAATTTTCTTGCTCCCCCACCCACGCCGGGATAATGGCTACATTATACACTTTCCCTCAAGTACATATACATCCCGCTTAGCTTCCTGATGCACCCACGCACACTCCTCCACCTGTTAACACTATAGACTGAGAGCAGTGCATCGTGGGTGTAGTGCCGCCAAAGGCAGCGCACAGCAGATGGGAACAGAGCCCGTGAGCAGTCTGAGAGCAGCAGACGGCGAAGGCTTCTCTTCCTCCCACCTGTTTGACACTGACCTGCAAATCACCAAGGCAGCATACACACACACAGACACACTCTCTCTCCTATGGAGCTGATCTTTGTCCCTTTGTCCTCAGTGCAAGATCTCCCTCTTATGTCCAAAGCAGCAGTACTGTAATCTCCAGCAGCCCCTCCAGCTAAACTAACCATGAACACTTCCGTCACTAATGCTTTGTGCTGTTGTTCACTCTGACTCACGGTTTGAACAGCTTGTTGAAATGCACAATCAGTTGCCAAGAGATCACAGATCTTGAATATGTCACTGCAGTATCCAACAATTATGCTAAAATATTAAAGAAATCTACTAAAGGAACCGTTGAAGAGAATACTAATGTTTTGTGATGCATATTATATGGCATCAGCTTTAGTTACTGCATTTTAATTACCAGCATAATTCTGAAGATGCAAGCAAGAATGAAACCACAGACTGATAATGATTATTACTAATTGCAATTCACAAAATACACCAATCAGGCATAACATTATGACCACCTTCCTAATAGTTTGTTGGTCCCCCTTTTGCTGCCAGAACAGCTGCAAATGGACTCCACTAGACCCCTGAAGGTGTGCTGTGGTATCTGGCACCAAGATGTTAGCAGCAGATCCTTTAAGTCCTGTAAGTTGTGAGGTGGGACTTGTTTGTTCAGCACATCCCACAGATGCTCGATTGGATGGAGATCTGGGGAATTTTGAGGCCAAGTCAACACATCAAACTCGTTGTGCTCCTCAAACCATCCCTGAGCAATTTTTGCTTTGTGGCAGGGTGCATTTCGCAAATCATCACACTGTCTCCACCGGCTTGCCTTCTTCCCATAGTGCATCCTGGTGCCATGTGTTCCCCAGGTAAGCAACGCACACGTACCTGGCCATCCACGTGATGTAAAAGAAAACGTGATTCATCAGACCAGGTCACCGTCTTCCATTGCTCCGAGGTCCAGTTCTGATGCTCACGTGCCCACTGTTGGCACTTTCGGCGGGTGGACAGGCATGGGCACCCTGACTGGTCTGCGGCTATGCAGCTCCATACACAACAAACTGTGATGCACTTTGTATTCTGACACCTTTCTATCAGAACCAGCATTAACTTCTTGAGCAATTTGAGCTACAGTAGCTCATCTGTTGGATCAGACCACACAGGCCAGCCTTCGCTCCCCACATGCATCAATGAGCCTTGGCAGCCCATGACCCTGACGCCGGTTCACCACTGTTCTTTTCTTGGACCACTTTTGATAAATACTAACCACTGCATACCGGGAACAGTTTGAAGATGCTCTGACCCAGTCGTCTAGCCATCCCATGTCAAACTCGCTCAAATCCATACGCTTGCCCATTTTTCCTGCTTCTAACACATCAATTTTGAGGACAAAATGTTCACTTGCTGCCTAATGTATCCCACCCACTAACAGGTGCTGTGATGAAGAGATAATCAGTGTTATTTACTTCATCTGTCAGTGGTCATAATGTTATGCTTGATCGGTGTATCAGTTAAGTTCATAATATAATCATCGGTTATCAGTATCTGTCAAAACATCTATAGAGTAATGCAGGGATGACATATTTTTGTAGTCCAGCCCAGAAGTTAGCATAACCCTGATTTCCTAGACAAAAACCCAACAGGATTTTTCCATTGGCTTTTCACAAGAGGGTATTACTGATGTATTTTATATTGTAGAAGAAAACATGAAAATGTCATGAGTTTGTGGTCATCACAGACCTTATTTCAAGCATTTAACCAAAAGCCCATTTAAAAACCCATTGACTTCAGGAAGATGGAACAGGAAGTGCTAAAATACCTCGTTTCTGGGTTTTGGCCTACAAAAATATGTCTTCCCTGAACCACTTTATTGGTGCATGCCTAATGATATCCATATAAAAATGCTTTTTTTTCCCCTCTCTTTCTAGGCACTCTGGAATCAGACAAGACCAAAATGGACTGAAGACCACCATCTCTTTCTCTTCTTCTTTCAAACCAATATTTATCTCATCCTCATTACTGCCCCTTAACTAAAGCACAGACCTGTATTGGCTTGAAAATTAAATTTAATAATTCATGCATTTAATTTATGGTATGAATGTTACCGTATTTCAGAATACCTCAAGCATTGTGTACTAAACTGAATGATGTGTACTATACACACGATCTCTTCGCGTGTCCAGAGCCAGTGTTAGAAAAAGTCACATTACATATATGACTCATGTCAGGTATTATTTATTTACCAAGGGATGATTTATGAGGGATTGTGTCATTCTTTGCCCCAGTAAAACAAATAAGCAACAGCTTTATATCCACAATAGCATATGGCAAACGACAATGAGCACAAGATAATTTGATTAGATGGGCTGTTTGTGGGCCTTCGTAAAAGTTTTTAGACTAAGCTCAGCAGATATTGCCGCATGAAATCCAAACATTGTTAGAAGAGAAACTGACTTGTTGGAAAGGCATTTTCCTATTTGGTAACACTTTACAATAAGGCCACATGAGGTAAGATATGAGCAATATATTTTTAGATCATTTATTAAGTCACCATGAATTCTTGTTTTTTTATTTTATTTTATGGAATATTTAAGTATTTATTAAAAATTGTTTATTCATGCACATCATTATTTTTGGAAAATTCATGTGCCCTCATAATCTTCAATCAAAATAACTTGCGCTTCCTACTTTCAGCGACATATCTTCTCTGATGATGTGTTTACTGCTGCGAGGGCGGGACAACTTGTCACTCACGTGAGATTGACCAATAGCAATCAATTCCCCCGATGGACAAGTCCCGCCCTACATTTTTCTTGTTCGAGAAGCCACTATAGGTCACTATAGGGAAGGAAAGACGATCGCATCTTCCATTTCATGCTGACTTTAATCTTTGTACATGGTAATGCTCGCTTTGGCGCTTTTCCACTTCATGGTACAGCTCGGTACGGCTCGCTTAAACAGTACCACCCCGGTTAAGATTCCAAGTGTGCCATACCGATACTAAAATGTGACAGGTAAACACTGCAGATCACTGATTGGTCCGAGAGAATTGTCATTACCAGCATCATTGGACTCAATGGCGTCGCACACAACCGTGTCTCGGTAGCGGCATACTTAGTGCGCTTTATTTATTTTCTTTTTTCCCCCATCACATATTTTAGTAATCATCATAAATTAGGTATCATTCAAAAGTTTAAACACTGACTGAAAATTCGTCCTGTGAAAAACGCTTTAAAATCGAGCATTGCGTTAAGATGAAAATGGTACTTTAAACCTTTTAGCAGGCTCAATTTTTGTGATATCAACTTCAAATTTGGAACACAATTTGGTTAGACATATGGCTTTGATTTTGTAGCAATTTTAGAGTCCAAATTACTTTGTAAAATATACATTTTGTGTGAAATAAAATGTTTTTTAGTTCAATACATTTTCTTTAGAGTAAACAAACTTTTATAATTTTTTTAAGCTTCTTTCACTTCTGCAATAATCTGTTGAGTGTCTTTTTTAAAAAAGACACCAACCTTAGGTCTGTATTCCAAAGCAATCATGAATTACAAACTTTTAAGTTCAGAGCAAAGCTCAAAAAGGTGTCTGACATGTAACGCAGAACCTGATTTCACCAAGTGTAAATTTTTGTTGATCCTGGAACAACATTCCAATCAACTAAACTCTCCAATCTGATTGCAGTTTAAGTCAATTTTAGGCTTACAACCAGGGTTAGGTGGTTCTACATCAGTGTTATTCACCTATCATTTCCCTCTGATTTCAGGGATAAGTTATGGGTAGGGTTAGGTTTAGGGGTAGGGATATGGTTATGAATTAAATTTTCAGACAGAAATGTTCCAGGATCAACAAAATATGCTGACCCAGGAACACGTCTGACTCCGCAAATTCAGGACGTGTGACAGGTAAATAAAATACATGTTCATTTTTGTTCAAGTTCATAAAAAAATGTATTTTGTAAATGTTTTAACATTTAAAAGTTAACAAATGGAACCCTATTGTAAAGTGTTACCTGCAATTTAAATAACTTTTTATCTTAAAAGGATGTAATTCTTCATATCTCATGGATATGACTAGCCTTTTTGTTTCCTTCACTAACATGTTGTTTTTTCTTTTTTTATTAAAAAAAACTTGTGAAAATCACTTTTTCTCATTGTCATTTTTATGTTCTTCCGAAGCTGTAGACGTAAGGAAGGGTGAAACGAAACCTACAGTCTTCACTCAGCTATTTTCTTTCTCCCCTTACACACAGACGCACCACAATTCTGTGGGAAAAGTAGAGCCAACCGTTCAATTACAGAGGAAAAAATTGTTGTACTTATGATTTAATGTTTGGCCTATATTTTCTCTGGCCTTTTTGCCCTGGCCTTTTAAGAAACAGATGTTGCCCAAACATAACAATTCCTTTGTGCAGAGCTGGACATTCTTTTAATGAGAAACACACACATTTCAGGCCTGAGGAAAAGGTTTGTTCGACAAGGAATAACAATCACCTTTTGATGGACAAGTCCAAATAACCAGGGCCCTGCTGAACCTCATCCCCTTAAAGTACGATTTAAAGTCCGAAATGTCTCCCAAACAGCCAAGAAAAAGAATTTGGTGCAACTGAAAAGTAAAATGCCATGAGATAAAAGCGGATACGAGAGGAGCAACAGCCTCTCGGGCTGTTTCAAAGAAAACCGATAATGAGAAACCTTGTATTATCACATTTAAATTTTCAGACGAAACTGTCAAAATACTCTCCGGTTTTATATTCACACCCCATCATGCATTATTTTTTTATTCTCGGAGGAATCGTCAAAAAATAGATGCAGAATACCTTCAACAATGACTGGCAATTAAATGTAATTATGATCCATCATAAATATTACACTTAAAATTCAGATAGGTCTGCCTGACAACAGTCTTGTTGACAATTTAGTCTGGGCGCTGTGTGTTTGGCAGTGTGTGGAGAGAGTGTGTGCGTGTGTGTGCTTAAATTCTCTGTCAAGAGTGTTAATTTCAGAACGACACTTCATAGTCTCCTCATTAACACTGCCTCTCCTGCATGTAGAAGTACCAAACTGAACGGTTCCCTAACGTGTATTAACAAACTTTAAAAAAAAAAAAAATGTAAATGAGGTGAGTACAGCTGATTTGTGTAGAAAGGTGTGCAGAAAGTTCAACACTCTTCAGCAATAATATATATTATATTATATATATATATATATATATATATATATTTATTTATTTTTTTTTTAAGGTCCGATTTTTATTAATCTCATTTAATAAAATGAGATTAAATCCAAAAGTATATTTATGTAACTAGTAATGTGCGTTACTTGTACTTGTTGTAATGCGTTACTTTGATTCACCCTGTGAATGAAGCATTATAAAATACCGTCTATAGATGAGACAAAATATTGTTCTCATTCCATGTGAACAGGGACTGCGTAGGTGGGTGCAGCTTGTTTTATGATGTTCTTTATTCGTACTGACTCATGGCGTAACACTGCCAGGGCATAACACCTGTCAAATGCTTACCAGGTGTGGGACCAGTGCTCTGTTGTTTTGAATCGGTTACTAAGATCATACTACTTACACAATGAATCTAAATGATTATTTGTATTTATTAATGACAGCTCCTGTCATTTCAACATCAAGATAGTACATTCATATTAAAAAGCCAGCTGTGAGCTCTCAATGTCTGATCATTCATCACAAAACAATTAAACCCATGGGTTCTCTACTTACAATGACAATAACAGAGCAGTAACTGACCGAGGAAATGTTTCAAATTCATATGATATGGCCGGCAGAACCCATAACCGTGTAAGACGACAGGCTTTGAAAAATGACAGACCTAAAGATCTCAGACACCTCATATCTACTTCCAAAACCGCTTGATTTCTCTTTCATACGCACCCACAGAAAACCCACTTCCAGCCACTAATAACACATTACATTGCAATTTAATAATGTGGGGTTTCGAAACCATTATGGTATCGCTCGTGAGAGCTAAGTTATACTTTAATAGCCAGAAATGCAACACGACATGAATACTTTCACTAATGGAGGTGAGCAAATCAGGGTTGTTATTAACTAGAACTATTATAAATGTTTTTGTTAACTGAAATGAAGCTGGAATTAAATTTGACGCACGAAAGTTACTATTTTGAATTAATAATTAAAAAAAAAAATTAAAAATGATAAAAACATAAAATGACTAAAAATCAAACTAAAATTAAAATGAAAGCTGAAAATATAAAAATAAGAATTAGTGCGTGCGAAATAAATATAAAAAAAAGGCAAATCAAAGGAAAGATCATCAAATATTTCACCTAAAATGAACAATTTAGTTATTATTTTCTAACCCTCATGTCATAACAAACCTGTGTGACTTTTCATCTTCCAGGAAACACAAAAGGATATAAAACAAAGCTATGTTTTATGATACTTTTTAATTTTTTTTTTTTTTTTGCCATATTAAAGCTTGACAGCCTCAGTCTTCATTCAAACTGGTGGGTATTCTTTATAAAATTCACCTTTTTTGCTCCATGGAAGAAAAAAAAAGTAGGGTGAGAAAATAATGACAGAAATTAATTTTTTTACTATCCCTTTAAAGTTTCTTGCAATGAAGTAAGTGGAAACACCACCTGGGTCTGCCCTACATCTGCTAGTGAGTCCAAGACTGAGATCATTGAGAGTTCACAACCAGTGTTCTGGGTTGTTTAAGGACACAAAGAGAGCAAAAGCTGGAGAAGAACCTGTGCTTTAATGCAGAACAGGCCCAGTCTTTTGCTTCTACATGCTGTGAAGAGATTCACTGCGTCCAGCCACAGAGAAGAAGAGGCCTGGAGGTTTACGAGCGATGCGGTCTGGCTAATGAGCCAATGTGGTTCCTCAAATAGATTAAATCAATGATCTCAAAAAGATGGCAAAATCATTGAGATACAAGGTCTTGTAAAAGTCTGAATGTTCAAATATTTTCCACTTCAGCTCAAAGGAGCAATTGTTTCTCTCTTCTCATCTTGCGGTCCTCGATTTACCTGAATGACTACAGCTCCACCTGGTGGACTATTCGAATCTTTCCTCACTTTAGGTTTGGGAGCTAACAAATGGGAGAAAAAAACATCATGTCAATGAAAACATCAATAGACATTATCATGCATTCATTAAAAAGATTTCCCTTACCATTTGGGTTTTCTTGTTTGTAAAATGTCTTGAGCATTTCAACGGCTTCTTCCGCTCTGTAGCCTGCGATGCACTGTAATAAGCAAATAAGCATGTGCTACATCAAAAATATGCAATGTGGTCTAGACTAAAATCTAGGGAATGTGGAAGTTCCTACAAGAAAAATATTCTAGCCACACAGAACGGCTGAGCAAAATTATGAATTTTAGGAACTGGCTTCCTTTTGGAGCATGAGCTGGAATTCAAATTTAACTGGATAGGAATTGGAGGGAATTCTTTTACCTTAAATGTAGTTCCAGTGTGTGGTAAATGATCTGATGAGACGTCTAGGACAGAGCCACAGCCTCCGAACCGCTCATTTTTGCACCCATATACAACAAGAGGTATGTCTGACTAAATGTTAAGGTGTCCATTTAGTGATGACATGATCATTTAATACTGCTAGACAATAAAAACCTAATAAAAATTAATAGTTTTATGCAGCAAGGATGCATTAAATTGATCAAAAGTGATAGTAAAGACATTTATAATGTTACACACGATTTCTATTTCAAATAAATGCTGTGCTTTTGAATTAAAGAATCAGAAAGAAAAAATGGTTTCCACAAAAATAATAAGCGGCACAAATGGTTTCAACATTAATAAAAATAATAAATGTTTCTTGAGCACCAAATCAGCATATTAATGATATATATATATATATATATATATATATATATATATATATATATATATATATATATATATATATATATATATATATAATCATTATATATAATGATTTCTGAAGGATCATGTGACTGAAAACTCAGGTAATGTCATCACAGGAATAAATTACATTTTATAATATATTCACAATAGAAAACAGTCATTTTAAATTGCAATAACAGTCAAAATATTACTTTTTTTAATGTATTTCTGACCAAATAAATGCAGCCTTGGTGAGCTTCTTTCCAAAAACATTAAAAAAATCTTAGCAACCGCAAACTTTTAAATGGTAGTGAATGTGTAAACAGCATTAAACTAATAGTAAACCACATTTTGGCTTCAAGGATACGAAGCAGGCGCAGAGCAGCTGCACACATGATACATGGCTCCACTGTCACATAAAGTACAGTCTGTTCACACACCTCCTTCGGGTCCTTCTCTCTGAAACGGCACCAATCGAGCACTTGATCCAGTGCCACCATTTCTGCATGCCGAGTAGCCTTGAGCAAAGCAGGCACAGACGTCAAGTTGTTTCATCTAGTCCAAAGTTTCTCCCTGCTTTACTAGGAAAAAAACCATTAATCAAAATGCCCTGACATAACATAAACTGTAATATATGGGTCAATGGGAAATAAGGATGTTTGAGATGACAAAAAGAAGAAATTATTCTAAAAATCTAGTTCATAACAAACTGCAAGTGCTAAGTTCTTAGAAATGTACATTATGCAACCACTTAAGTGAAACATAATCAAATAGTTTCCTTAAACCTTGAGTATAAACTCTTACTTAATCATTTACAAGAAAATAAGCCTTGTAATGAGACTTCTTTTTTACAATCTCTAAACTGTAACACCACATACACATTTTGACTATCAAAATGAATTTAAATTCAGAAAATGAAAACATGATATCCATCACATTCCATCATAGAAGAGGTGTATTCACATCACAGTCTTAATAAATATATGTATTTAGCAGATCCGAAAAATATGATTGTATAAATTATAATTTGCAGATACATTCTGGAGCATAGGGTTATAGTTAGCTAGATTAAGTGTTGTTTTTATCTTACACATAATTACAATAACTGTAATAAATTTACGGAAGAGGATTAGGGGCCAAGCAATAATAAAAAAATAAAACCATCTCGAGATTAAAGTTGTTAAATTTCGAGAAAAAAGTCGAGATAAAATGTTGAGAATAAAGTCATTAAATTACGAGAAAAAAGTCAGACTATGAGAACAAATTCGTAATTTAACGAATTTGTTCTCGTAATTTAATGACTTTTTTCTTGTAATTTAACAAATTTGTTCTTGTAATTTAATGACTTTTTTCCTTGTAATTTAAAAGAATTTCTTCTCATAATTTAACGACTTTTTTCTTGTAATCTAACGAATTTGTTGTCGTAATTTAATGACTTTTTTCTCGTAATTTAACAAATTTGTTCTCATAATTTAATGACTTTTTTCTTGTAATCTAACGAATTTGTTGTCGTAATTTAATGACTTTTTTCTCATAATTTAACGAATTTGTTCTCATAATTTAATGACTTTTTTCTTGTAATTTAACGAATTTGTTGTCGTAATTTAATGACTTTTTTCTCGAAATTTAACGAATTTGTTCTCATAATTTAATGACTTTTTTCTTGTAATCTAACGAATTTGTTCTCATAATTTAATGACTTTTTTCTCGTAATTTAACGAATTTGTTCTCGTAATTTAACAACTTTTTTCTCGTAATTTAATGACTTTATTCTCAACATTTTATCTCGACTTTTCTCGAAATGTAACATTTTTCTCATAATTTAACGAATTTGTTCTCGTGATTTAACAACTTTTTTCTCATAATTTAATGACTTTATTCTCAACATTTTATCTCGACCTTTTTCTCGAAATTTAACGAGTTTTTTCTCATAATTTAACAAGTTTAATCTCGAGATGGTTCTATTTTTTTATTATTGCTTGGCCCTAATCCTCTTCCGTATAAATTGCATCATACTAAATTAGGATTCTTTAAATATCAATAATTAGTCACATTGTGAAGTCACTTACATTTTTTGTTTCATTCACCTCATTTCTTCCTTTTCCAATAATCTCATTGTTGTAAACCATTAGACAGCCAACTGGAACCTCGCCATTCTCAAGGGCCTCAATTGCCTTTAAAAGCAATTCATACGTTTAATATTATAGTCTCAAAACAACCCAAAGTACTATTACCATACACCATTACTATAACAATCAAAATATCATAGCAACTTCAGTTATTATATACAATATCTCACAGAAGTGAGTACACCGCTCACATTTTTCTAAATATTTAATTATATCTTTTCATGTGACAACACTGAAGAAATGACACTTTGCTACAATGTAAAGTAGTGAGTGTACAGTTTGTATAACAATGTAAATTTGCTGTCCCTTCAAAATAACTCAACACACAGCCATTAATGTCTAAACCGCTGGCCACAAAAGTGAGTACACCCCAAAGTGAAAATGTCCAAATTGGGCCCAATTAGCCATTTTCTCTCCCCAGTGTCATGTGACTCAGTGTTACAAGATCTCAGGTGTGAATGGAATTAAATTTGGTGTTATCGCTCTCAATCTCTCATACTGGTCACTGGAAGTTCAACATAGCACCTCATGGCAAAGAACACTCTGAGGATCTGAGAAAAAGAATTGTTGCTCTACATAAAGATGGCGTAGGCTATAAGAAGATTGCCAAGACCCTGAAACTGAGCTGCAGCACGGTGGCCAAGACCATACAGCGGTTTAACAGGACAGGTTCCACTCAGAACAGGACTCGCAATGGTCGACCAAAGAAGTTGAGTGCATGTGCTCAGCGTCATATCCAGAGGTTGTGTTTGGGAAATAGATGTATGAGTGCTGCCGGCATTGCTGCAGAGGTTGAAGGGGTGGGGGGGTCAGCCTGTCAGTGCTCAGACCATACGCCGCACACTGGATCAAATTGGTCTGCATGGCTGTCATCCCAGAAGGAAGCCTCTTCTAAAGAAAGCCCACAAACAGTTTGCTGAAGACAAGCAGATCTGGGTCTGATGAGACCAAGATAAACTTATTTGGTTCAGATGGTGTCAAGCGTGTGTGGCCGCAACCAGGTGAGGATTATAAAGACAAGTGTGTCTTGCCTACAGTCAAACATAGTGGTGGGAGTGTCATGGTCTGGGGCTGCATGAGTGCTGCTGGCACTGGGGAGCTACAGTTCATTGAGGGAAACATGAATGAGCAGAGCATGATCCCCTCCCTTCGGAGACGCAGGCCGCATGACAGTATTCCAACATGTTAATGACCCCAAACACACCTCCAAGATGACCACTGCCTTGCTAAAGAAGGTGATGGACTGGCCAAGCATGTTTCCAGACCTAAACCCTATTGAGCATCTGTGGGGCATCCTCAAATGGAAGGTGGAGGAGCACAAGGTCTCTAACATCCACCAGCTCCGTGATGTCGTCGTGGAGGAGTGGAAGAGGACTCCAGTGGCAACCTGTGAAGCTCTGGTGAACTCCATGCCCAAGAGGGTTAAGGCAGTAATGGTGGCCACACAAAATATTGACACTTTGGGTCCAATTCGGACATTTTCACGGTCTTGGCCACCGTGCTGCAGCTCAGTTTCAGGGTCTTGGCAATCTTCTTATAGCCTACGCCATCTTTATGTAGAGCAACAATTCTTTTTCTCAGATCCTCAGAGAGTTCTTTGCCATGAGGTTCCATGTTGAACTTCCAGTGACCAGTATGAGAGATTGAGAGCGATAACACCAAATAATTTAACACACCTGCTCTCCATTCACACCTGAGATCTTGTAACACTAATGAGTCACATGACACTGGGGAGAGAAAATGGCTAATTGGGCCCAATTTGGACATTTTCACTTATTCAATTTTGTGGCCAGCGGTTTAGACATTAATCTTATTTTGTTAATTTACACTGTTATACAAGCTGTACACTCACTACTTTACATTATAGCAAAGTGTCATTTCTTCAGTGTTGTAACATGACAAGATATAATAAAATATAAAATCAAATAAAATAAAATACAAAAATGTGACTCACTTCTGTGAGATACTGTATAATACTCAAGACACAAAATTACTAAATAAATACATACACACTTTTTCGACAAAGGCAATCTCACAGTGAAAGTAATAATACTATACCGCAGTTACTATGGTATTGGAGGGGAAATTGCAGTTATCATGGTAAATAGAAACAGTAAACTTCAGTCTTTACCATGTCAAACGCCTTTGACATCCATGTTTGAATCTCACTATCTGATGGCTGCAGAAAAACACTCTTCCCGGGATTAAAACTGTCTGCTTGCATCTCTATCAGTATCCTCAACAAAAGTATAACCGTATATATAAAGCAGTACAAATCTGGGAAAAGTAGCGTTTTGTTTACACGCGCACGTGCTTTCGGCGGAGCTTAATACTGGATGGACCTTCCAGTGAGAGCGGTGGATCGACCGCATAATCGATCAATCGACTCAATCTGTTATCTGTAGTTCGCCTGTTTGCTGCTGCTAACATGAGAAGTTATTGCCATGTAGCATTGTGCTAGCTAGTGAGTTACGTCTAAACACGCTCCTGCATCTAGTTTTTCGTGTGTGTGTTCTTTCTTTTGTGGTGTCAAGTCTATTTTTAAAATGTTGAGTTCTACATGGAATTTCATCAAACGCCATAAGAGGAAATTCATCTTCACTGGGGTTTTTGTTGGAGGTAACGTGGGCAGCTAGACCACCTGCATGCTTATAGTTCAGAGATTTTTAGCTTGGTGTGACTGTGCATTAAATATTTCTTGTTTTTAATAGATGAATAAAAATACTTGTAGCTATAATATCTTGTATACAGTTTAACATGTTATGACAGTGTTGTCAAGCATTTCCACATTATATTCATTAATCTCAGCTCACCTGTCACCTAGATTTTCTAATGGCAAAGTCGATATGGACTTTACCCTAGTATTTTTATCCAGCAGAATTTTTTTTTTTTATTACTGAATTGATCTTGCATATTGCATATCACTTTCTTAGCATGTATATAATATTGTAATGTATTCTAAAACTTAATTCCCAGGTGTCTATCTACTTGGTAAATATGCACAAAGAAAAATTCAGGAGATGCAGGAGCGAGAGGCAGCTGAATACATTGCTCAAGCTCGGAGACAGTTTCATTTTGAAAGCAACCAGAGGACATGTAACATGACAGGTAAAAAAAAAAAGACATTATCAGTTCATGAGGGTGATGTTTGTTCTGCTTGATGTATGTAATTGTGTCTTTTATTTGTAGTATTATCAATGCTCCCCACTCTCCGAGAGGCAATCATACATCATCTGAACTCAGAGAGCCTCACCGCTTTGCTGAAGACCAAGTGAGTCATTATTTATGTACATTATAGATGATTATCTACATTATAAAATCAAAGAATATAACTGACATAAGTGATCATGTCTTCCCACACAGGCCAGCCAATAAACTTGAAATCTGGGAGGACCTAAAGATTATTAGTGAGTTTCTTTTTTTATAGTTTCCAAATGTTTTCAGTATAAAATCAAAATTGATCCTATTTACTTTATTAATGCAAATCTTATTGTGAACTATCGATTTGTGTACTTTATTCATAAGAAAAAGAAAAAAAATTCTTTGCTATATGTTTCTTTTTGTTGAGTTACGGCAATTTAATGTAGCTTTTTCTGAGGAAAAACTACAGTTCAAAGGTATGGTGTCAGTAAGATTTTTATTAAAGAAATTAATACTTTTATTCAGCAAGGAGGATGCATTAAATTGATCAAAAGTGACAGTAAAGACATTTACATTGTTACAAAAGATTTCTATTTCAAATAAAATCTGTTTGAACTTTCTATTCATCAGAGAATCCTGAAAAAACTGCACCACCATTTCTACAAAAATATTAAGCAGCACAACTGTTTTCAAAATTGATAATAAAGATATTTCTTGAGCAGCAAATCAGCATATTAGAATAATTTTTAAAGGATCATGTGACAATCATCTGAAAATTCGGTTTTGCCTTCACAGGAGTAATATATTACATTTTAAAATATATTAAAATAGAAAACATTTTTTAAAAATTGTAATAATATTTCACGATATATTTTTAACTGTATTTTTGATCAAATAAATGAAAACTTCTTTCAAAAACATTAATAAATCTTACCAACCCCAAACTTTTGAATGGTATTAAAGGTGCTAAAGAGGATGTTTTGTTTTTTCCACCCCTGGGAGTCAGCCAACATTGGCTTAATGTAGCACCATCTTGTATATGTTACACATTACCACGCTTGCTTGTACAGCTTATTTTTAACCACTTCTCTTTTTTTTCTGTGCTTCTAATATGTAAAGCTGCTTTGAAACAATTACCAATTGTAAAAAGCACTATATAAATAAATTTGACTTGACTTGACTTTTATACATTTTTGCAGTATTACTTGAAACTGTCTTTACTAACTGATAAAAGACTATTTATTAGGTGCACTGAAATGAATAATATTAATATACATCATCTGAGCACGAGGTAGGGCCTTAAAAACATCAGCCAATCGTTTACGCGATCATCACGTAAACGATTGGCCCTCTGGCTTGTCAATCACTTCCGTGACATTCCTTGTGAGAGACGTGCGCGGATTGGCCCTCTGGCTTGTCAATCACTGCCGTGACGTTCCTTGTGAGAGATGAGCACGGCTGTGCTCTCCAGTAACTTTCCACACTCCACAGGCGCCGCATGCAATGTTTTTGTCAGGAGACAGGAGTAACAGCTGCAGATTATGAGTTACCTGCGGTGAGTCCGACATAATGAATCCAATAACACGACACAGCGAATGCCGGTGGTAAACACTCGTGTTCCAGCACTCGTGCACGAGTTTTGGGAGGGGGGTTGTTCTTACGCATGCGCTCATTTCAAAAACTCAGTAACAGTCTTTGGTTTCTCAGTCGACGAAAAGATCCTCTTTAGCACCTTTAAAAAGTCAAATGTAATCACATTTCTTTTTCCATTGACATCATGTGGGTTATTGGAAAATGTTGAGTAGTGACCAAAGAGTTATGGCATTGTTTTGGCTCAGTTCTCATGTGGAACACCCACTTCTCACAAATCAAATAGATTCCCACCCTACAATTTTTAGTTGAATGTCCTGTTTCACAATACATCACATTATGGAAGTAAAATGGGTTATGAACAGAAATCCTAGTTGACTAATCAAACTCTCATCCATTCCTTGTTCTAAAACAATGGTCTCCGCCCTCCAGGTTTTACCCGCAGCATTGTGGCAGTTTACAGCACTTGCATGCTGGTGGTGTTACTCAGAGTTCAACTCAACATTATTGGTGGCTACCTGTACCTGGACAACTCTGTGACAAAGAATGGAACGGTATGTCAGGGCTTGGTGTTTGAAAGGCAAAGCAGCATCATTTTACTATGTTATAGCATGTAATAGTTAACACATTTCTCTTGTACTGCTACTTTAGACCCCCTTCGCCCCTCCTGATGTTCAACAACAATATCTGTCAAGTATCCAACACCTTCTTGGAGAAGGTGAGGACAATGTCAGATCTGTATAAGAGCGTCTAATCTGTATTATAGTTTAATCCTCTGTTCATGCTTGCCATATGCTCTATAGTTTACAACAATGTTCCTTTTTTCTGTCTTTTCAGGGCTCATTGAACTGATAACTGTGGTGAAGAAAGCTGTCCAGGAAGTTCTTGGAACGTACGCTGAGTGATTGATTGAATGAATTTGAATCTAGTCATCCCATACTTGTGGCTTTATTTGCCATTGCAGCTATTGAGCTGTGTCAGTCTTCCTCAGCTAACTGCTGTCCGTGTCTCCTCAGGGTGTCTCTGAAGCAGAGTCTGTCCCTACAAGACTTGGAGCAACAGTTAACTCAGATCAGACAGTTAGTGGAGGAGGGTTGTGCTTCCTCTAAACACAAAAGTCTTTCCTGGTACATGATGCCTGATGAAGAGAACACGCTAGCATCACAGGTATATCATTTATTATTTAATTGTAATTGTATTTATTGATATCGGAGCTGCACGATTAATCGTTGAAAGATCATGATCTCGATTCAGAAAGCCACGCGATCTTATTCCTAAAAGACAATGATTCGGCTATGTCTTATAAACTTTTGACAAGTACGATCACAGCAGAACATTAAAATCTGCGCTGCCGCTGAGCCAGAGAGAGCAGTTGTCATGTGTAGGTATAAAATAGATTCACAAACACACAGTGTCATTCTGTCTTATCACAGAAGAACTGGGATAAAAGTTTATAGCTCGGATATAAACACTTCATCTACAGTAGCGATCAAAAAAGAGTAAATCACCTTTTGAAAGTAACTTGATCCTTCAAATCGTTAGCCTCATAGCATAATTGCCCAAAATAATTTGGCCAAAAAATGACTTAGGCAATTATGCTATGAGGCTAACGAAATAAAGATTGTACCAATTACGTCGTTACACCAGTAGGTGGCGACAAGTGGCTGTTAAAAATGAATTTGTCATGGAATCATTGTCAAGAGATTCATTCAAAAACGCTGATTCATCCAGTAATGAAACAAGTGAAGCCTTTAGTGAAGTGAGTCATTGAATCATTCATTCAATCTTTTTGTTGTTGTTGTGAATTTTTCATTCAAATTAAATATATTTTTAATAGACTGCAGCAATTAACATTTTGTCAGAACCTCTAGTAAATTATGTTATTTTGTTTAATTGTCCAAACAAAAATAAAAAAATAAATATATATATATATATATATATATGTGTGTGTGTGTGTGTGTGTTTATTTTCTTTTTTCTCATATATATAAAATTTATTTTGTGTTATAAACTTCATTTAAATATTTTATAAATGTATATAAAATTAATACTATTTTTTTTGGCTGTTTTTATATATTTATTTATTTATTTATATATAATTTTATTTTCTTCTCCTAGGCCTGTGGTCTCACAGAAAATGATGTCACAACAATAAAGCTGCTGAATGAAACCAGAGATATGCTTGAAAGGTGAGGGAAATCATGGCACCTATATAAACCTATAGAATTGAAAATAAAAAAGTTAGGATTGTCAAAAGTAATTAATTCACATGATTTATTTTCATTACTTCAGCATTGGCACATTTGGACATCATTGAGCTCTGTAGCTAGATACTAATTGCATCTAAACTTTGTTTTCAGTCCAGACTTCAATACTGTACTCCGTACTTGCTTGAGCCGAGGCTTTATCCGATTCCTAGACAACATGGCAGAGTTTTTCCGACCCCAACAGGGAGACTCCACCCCCTCCAGTACATCTGATCGGTAAGTTTCCATGCATTTAATTTTATTCAGGAAAGTATATATATTTGGACAATTAAACCACATTTTAAAATGTATTAATGTATTTGCATTTATATTACAAAATATCAAATCTGTGGAAGCTTGAAGTAAGAGAGAGTAAGAAGTAAGAGAGGGAAAAGTAAAAAATGTGAGATAAAAAGTTGCAATTAGCTCCTTTTTTTTATGCATTGGCTTATAGGTACACTTTGAAACTTTTTTTTTTCTTTCTCTTTTTTTTCAAAAACAAAATTGAAATAGAGTATATATAGCATCAATCTTTCTTCCAAAACATGTTTTTTTTTTTTTGTCTTACCCTGATTGACTATGGTAAGCTCATTATAAGTGTTATTATAACCTGATGGGATGTTTTTCGCAAGAATTGGATACGTCACTCGTGTGTGTCTCGTCATATCTGCAAATAGAGAAAAGTTGCTCCGGTTACTTTGGTGCGGGAGTGGCATAGGTTAGCTGTCACAAATGAGGAGGATCATTTCTTTATGGTTGTTGTAGCACTTTGCTGGAATTAATGGGTTAGTTCACCCAAAATGAAAATTCTGTCATTAATTACTCACCGTCATGCCGTTCCACACCCGTAAGACCTTCGTTCATCTTCAGAACACAAATTAAGATATTTTTGTTGAAATCCGAAGGCTTAGTGAGGCCAGCATTGCCAGCAATGACATTTCCTCTCAAGATCCATTAATGTACTGAAAACATATTTAAATCGGTTCATGTGAGTACAGTGGTTTAATATTAATATTATAAAGCGAGGAGAATATTTTTGGAGCGCCAAAAAAACAAAATAACGACTTATTTAGTGATGGCCGATTTCAAAACGCTGCTTCAAGATGCTTTGGAGCATAATGAATCAGTGTATCGAATCATGATTCGGATGGCCTGTCAAACTGCCAACGGCTAAAATCACGTGACTTTGGTGCTCCAAACCGCTAATTTGACACGCTGATTCATTTGTGCTCCGAATCTTCCTGAAGCAGTGTTTTGAAATCGGCCATCACTAAATAAGTCGTTATTTAGTTTTTTTGGCGCACAAAAAATATTCTCTTCACTTTATAATATTAATATTGAACCACTGAACTCACATGAACCGATTTAAATATGTTTTTAGTGCCTTTATGGATCTTGAGAGATGAAAGTGTCATTGCTCCCTATGCAGGCCTCACGGAGCCATCAGATTTCAACTAAAATATCTCAATTTGCATTCCGATGATTAATGAAGGTCTTACAGGTGTGAAACGGCATGATGGTGAGTAATTAATGATAGAATTTTCATTTTTGGGTGAACTAACCCTTTAATTTTCAAGGAAGTACTGTGTCTATGAATGGTATAGCTACAGTAACGTCTTCAGCTAGTCAGCTTGAGATCCTTTCCATCTGAACTGGTTATATCTCTTAAGCCTAGCAGTGAATATTTTATGAGCAGTAGGATAACCATATTCATCTGCACAGTCACGCAGAGCTGAAGTACAACCAAAACAATGTTCTTTCACAAAATGCATGAAGTTTTCTTTTTTAGCCACCAGAGGGCAAAAAGGTGCATAGTGTACCTTTTTAAACAAGTTTCATTCAAACCAGTTACCATTTGTTTTCAAGATCATGGAATTTTAAAATGACAATTTCCAGACCTGGAAAATTTAGCACAGATTTTAGCACTTTCATCCCAAGGCCAGTATATTACGGGTCTGCAAACAATATTTATGATGATGAAAAAAGATAATCAGTGCTGCTTTTCATGATTTTCTTCCAGACTATCGCATGTAAGCCTCCCATTAGCCAAAATCATTCCCATCATCAACGGACAGATACATTCAATATGCAGTGAAATACCTAGTCACTTTGTCCAGGTGAGAACCTGCATATGCATTGACACATTTTGACTACCACGTGGCATAAAAGCCCACGCACACCAATGTAAATTGTTTTCTTTCTTGTTTTAGGATCTCTTGTTGATAGATCAGGTGAAAGAGTTTGCCGCCAATGTGTACGAAACGTTCAGCACCCCTCAGGAAGTTCAGAAGTGAGCACGGGACTGAGTGACATGTGAACTTGTGAAAGTCTAACACCTTACAAACCTACTTTAAAGAAACTCTCACGCTGTGCAGCACAGAATTGTCCTCCTCGCACACACTAAAATCGACCCAGGAAAAGGAACTCGTGGCTGTTCCGAGAGACGAGTGATAGCTTCTTATGACCTGCTAGCTGTATGTTGTGACCCCCTTAACCTTGTCCCAGGCATGCCAAGGTTTTTACAGGCTATAAATAAACCGTAGTAAATTTTATTTATTTTTTAATCCCTGTAGCATAACATTCTCATTAAGTAACTCTCACAAAGTGGAAAAAAATCATATTGGAATGCAGTATCTGCAGTATGGACTTCAAAGAATGAATTGTAGACATTTTGTATATTATATCTCTGAACCTAATGTTGCAGCTGCTGGAACAAAACCCATGGCCACCTTTGCAACAGTAACAATGCATGATTTTTGCACTGCTACTGGTTAATAAATGCATATTTTGGGAGTATTTTCATTTGTATTGACTTTAATATTTCAATGGTTCTACTAATTGTAATAGGAATTGTTGGACTGTCATTTTTGTTTGGCAAATTCTTACAGGTTGTATGTAGTATGCTGTTCTTTTTGTAAAATGACCCGTGAATGTTAATAAATAATGCGAGTGATAATACTTTTAAAATAATATTTTTAATGGCTTTTCAAATTTGAAATTGTACCAACAGGCGGCTATATTACAGTAAAAAAAAAAGGATGTTTGTTTTGGTTCTTCTCTTCCTCGTATGTGAAGTAAATCTTGCTGGTTCCTCTAGAGGGCAGCACATATCTACAATTGAGTTCATAGCAACTAAACAATTAGGTCACATCGTGGTCTAACAATAAGCTTTCTCACCAGTTAAAGTACAAAAATAAAATAAGGGAAGATATTAAGTAATATCTGACAGAATGAGATGCCTAAACATGAGAGAAGCATATGACGACTGCTCTTGCACAAAACACCACCCTTTTGATGCAACTTCCTTATACACTAAAAAAAAAAAAAAAAAAATCTAATCTGCTTTGAATGAGAGCATATGCCACCCCTTACGTAATGTTCTGGAAATAATTGAATGCATACATTTATAATAAACAATCTAATTGTTCACATCATGACACTGCATAATCTTTTGTCAATTCATATCATTATGGTATTTGGGTTACACTTTATTTTTAAGGTGTCCTTGTTACAGTGAAATTACACATTTAAGTGCCAAGTAATAAGTACATGTACTTACTATAGGGTTAGGATTGGTTTAGGGTTAGTTGCATGTAATTTACAGTTATTACTAACTACATGTAACATGTGTAACAATGACACTGTAGAATAAAGTGTTACCCATATTTGTTTAACATGTTATGGCCTCTAAATCAAGAATGTTTTCATTTATCGTCTACATATGAAAAACCAACAGTTCAAAAGTTTAGGGTCGGTCAAAGATTTTTTTTAAATAATGTATTTGATTCTTGTGATGGCAAAGCTGAATTTTCAGCAGTCATTACTCATGATCCTTCAGAAATGATTCTCATATGCTACAATGATAGTTTAGTAGCTGCACTATGCTCAGTTCCATTTGAATCCATGAAGTCAAAAATAATTAATTTGTAGGGGTGAGAAAATTAATTTTATTTGGCAAAAGTCAAACAATCTGTATCGGTGTGAAATTATCTGAAGTGTGAAATTATAGTTTTTATTAATATTTAAATTTTTATTTATAAAAAATGTTTATTAATATTTTTAAGTGTTAGTATTTTTGAATTTTTGTTATTTTTTAATATTTTTTGTTATTTTTAAATATGTCTATAGTGTTTTTTTTTGTTTGTTTGTTTTTTGTTCATTTAGTACATCAAGTTTAACTAAATTAAAATGAGAAAATTATGCTTTGGCAAATAATTTAAATAAAATAAGTAAGTTTTTAATATTTTATTTTAGTTCAATTAACATTTTATTTCAAGTAATGAAAATGTTTTTTGGTAACACTTCAAAGTAAGATTTCATTAGTTAGCATTAGTTAACTACTTTAGTTAAAAAGAAATAAATACTTCTACAGCATTTATTAATCTTAATGTTAATTTCAACATTTAGTTAATACATTATTAACTAACATTAACAAAGATTAATAAATGCTGCAATAAATGTATTCTTAATTAATTTTTTTGTTGTTTTTTTGTCAATGGTCACCAAAAACGGTTTGGTTACCAACATTTTTAAAACATACCTTCTTCCGCAGAAAGAAGTTTTGGAATGACATGAGGGTGAGTAAATGATGACAGAATGTTCATTTTTCAACATCAACTACCCCTTGACACTTATACAATGCTTTAGATAAGGAAGCGTTTGTGGGATGTCCTGTCAGGTTCTGAGGTTTTGAGCACAAGCATTTGGAGAAAACAAGTAAATTACATCATATTGAGGCATCAGGCAGCTATGTAGGTCAGCTCGTGGCTAAAGCAATACCGATACCTACAGGATGAAAAGGAGATGTAGTGATTTAAAGGTTATAAAAAATATGACGTCAATTCGCCGATGATTATGGGCTAGACAAGTGAAACTGCATTGGTGATGCTTATGACAGTTTGTTTGACAAGGGTGAGCTATTTATAGAGTAAAGAGCAAAATAGGCTCATTGTTGCATAAGCCGCTTGAATGTGCTGAATAACTATGATGGTGTTTTCCACTGCACACTGCACATGTAGCACCTCCAGTCACATGACTCGCTCTGGGCTCAGCGTGCTCTTTGTTGTGCACCAGCAAACAGGAAATTCCCCTTCATCACATGACTTGGGTCTCTGATTCTGTCCCGTGACCTTTTTACCGAAACTGTTTACATCAAATCCAGGAATATAAAGGAAACATCTTCTTGTAATCATTAAAGGATTAAATAACAAATTATCATTGTTTGCTGATGATAGCCCACATAATACTGCAGGACTAAGCAATTTATGGTTCATTTCTGGATCTTAAAGTGCTCTCTAAAAGGTTATAAGTTATTGTTTTTGTCTTGTGAAAAAAATATTCATTTATATAACATTTGGACAAATACATTTTTTAAACAGTACCAGACAAGGAATATAACCATATATTTAAGAATGGGATGAGTATTAAAAAAAAAAAAAAAAAATTAAACTTAAAAAGTTATAGTTTTTGCAATTCAGTTCAGAAATTACATCCTTCACCTTTTAAATAACCATATAAACTGTAGTTATGAATGTTGACAGTACGATGTTTGTGTATTGTTTATAAAGCACATCAAATTTAACTGGTTTCTAACAGGGGTTTTCAATTTTTTTTTTTACATGCTACAGACCCCTAAATATGATCATCCTTGTTCAAGAGACAAAATTTAAAAGGCATCTATATAGTTTCTTATATAAATATTACATTTATACTGTGAAAAATCAATATTATAAATGTCTAAATAATATTTAGTTTGTATTAAATTTATCAAATGTTTTGTTCTGCTCAGTGTAGCACTGTACTGTCGGATGTATTATTTATTTATTTATTTATCTACAAATTTATTTTAAATAAATGTATTAATTTACAAATTTTTAATCTAATTTTATCTATTTATTTTAATATGTATATTTTTAAATATATTATTTTTTATTTATTTATTTTAAAACTTTTTGTTCAAAAAAATTATTTATATTATTATATAGCATTTCCACAGACCCCCATCACTCTCTTTGACCCCCAGGCTTCCAAACTACATTTCCCATAAATCCTTGTGGAAGCACAAGTTTGATCAAACATAATTTACATATTGCCATGTCGTAATTTCCGTAAATAGGGCTCCGTCTCACTGTGTTCACGGCATGTCATAATTACCATAAATAAATCTCCATCTTGCTGCATTCACACCATGTCGAATTTACCATAAATAAAGCTTCGTATTGCTGCGTTCACGCCATGTTGTAATTACCGTAAATAAAGCTCCATACAGTTGCGTTCACACCATGCCGTAATTACCGTAAATAAAGCTCCGTATTGCTGCGTTCACGCCATGTTGTAATTACCGTAAATAAAGCTCCGTATTGCTGCGTTCACGCCATGTTGTAATTACCGTAAATAAAGCTCCGTATAGTTGCATTCACGCCATGCCGTAATTACCATAAATAAAGCTCCGTATAGTTGCGTTCACACCATGTCGTAATTACCGTAAATAAAGCTCCGTATTGCTGCGTTCACGCCATGTCATAATTACCGTAAATAAAGCTCTGTATAGCTGCGTTCACGCCATGTCGTTATTACCGTAAATAAAGCTCCGTATAGTTGCATTCACGCCATGTCATAATTACCGTAAATAAAGCTCCATATAGTTGCGTTCACGCCATGTCGTAATTACCGTAAATAAAACTCTGTATTGCTGCATTCACGCCATGTCATAATAACCGTAAATAAAGCTCTGTATAGCTGCGTTCACGCCATGTCGTTATTACCGTAAATAAAGTTCCGTATTGCTGCATTCACGCTATGTCGTAATTACCGTAAATAAAGCTCCGCATAGCCCCATTCAAGCCATGTCGTAATTACCGTAAATAAAGCTCAGTGTAGCCCCGTTCACGCCATGTCGTTATTACCGTAAATAAAGCTCTGTATTGCTGCGTTCACGCCATGTTGTAATTACCGTAAATAAAGCTCTGTATAGTTGCGTTCACGCCATGTCGCAATTACCATAAATAAAGCTCCATATTGCTGCGTTCACGTCATGTCATAATTACTGTAAATAAAGCTCCATATAGCTGCGTTCAGGCCATGTCGTTATTACCGTAATTAAAGCTCTGTATAGCTGCGTTCACGCCATGTCGTAATTACGGTAAATAAAGCTCTGTATAGCTGCGTTCACTCCATGTCGTAATTACCGTAAATAAAGCTCTGTATAGCTGCGTTCACGCCATGTCGTAATTACCGTAATTAAAGCTCTGTATAGCTGCGTTCACGCCATGTCGTAATTACGGTAAATAAAGCTCTGTATGCTTTCGAATCTTTCTCGAGGTAATTTGATGCCAAAGCGCTGCTTCATGTCGAACACACCTTAAATCTGCAGTGGTCAGGTGGTACAACGCCCATGTGGTACAAGTCGTAGCTCTTGCTTATGTTGTAATTACATGTTCTACAAGCACGTGAAGGCTTTTTACAGTTCAGAATTTTTACGGTAATAACGACATTGCGTGAGCGCACATTATGTTACTCATAACTGGAGTTTCATGTGAGTGTACATGATATTAAGCATATTTTTCAAATGCAAAACTCCCCTAAATAAAGGGAAATTACTAAATGTACCTCTAATTTAGTCGTGACATATTAGACAAAGCGCTATATAAATTTATCTTTTTTTAAAAAAAAATAAAAATCAATAAATAAACAGTAAAAGACATATGAATGTGCATATTCATACTTACATGTATGTATTTATATTTTATATAATAATCAGGAAATGCTAGGACAGAGTGTTTTTGTTTTGCTGCTGGTCTTTGAGATTATGACTCATCTGCTTCTACCTGCATTTCCAGAGTCCTGTTACTCTCTGACTCATCCTGATGTCAGACTGCAAACACTAGACTCATCATCACATGAGCTTGTGCAAGTTAATATTTGACTTAATTGTGGTTTATGACATATAAGCAGGCTTGAAAACAATACATGCTGATAAAGGCTAATCAATAAAGAATATTATGGTTTGAGATTTCAGATTAAATATTTTTAGAGACAAATATCAGAAATCTTTGTCCTTTTTATAATTTCACCTGTGCTGAAGCTCTTGTAAAAATAGGCGTGTATATGCACTAACCTTGGTTCAAATATACAACAGATTATTATTATGTAGATATCAAAGGTAAGGCCGAGTACTGTGATTTGGCTCCAGTCCTGCACTGCATTGATGTTTGTGGACATGCCCTGACCATGTCCTTTATCTCCGCTCTGATTGGCTGATCTCAAGGGATTATCATTAACTATTAATCCTATGCTGCAATGATGCATTCTGTAGTCACACCACAGAGCAGTCAGATGATGTCATCTCACCTTAGCAAGCTGATTGGCTGAATTATCTCTCGCAGCTCTGTGCTCACCGTATCAATATTATATCACTCCAAGATCCTTTACAGGCAGTCACATGACTTCTTAAATATGACGTGGCCCTTAAAGACTAAGTGCAGTGGGTTTTTTTTATATAGGAGGCCTGTGTTGCTTCAATTCCCTGCTTGAAATAAAATACCAGAAATTAGAGGCTGTTTAATTCTGCCAGTAAGAAGTAAAAGAGTCCCAATTAACCCTGTTCTTAGAATTTACAGCAAATTGAAGAAGCGAGGAATGGGAAATGTATGATGAAAATGAGGTTTGCCTGAGGTAATGCTCGGATTCTGACTGGATGTGGAATGAGGGAAAAAAAAAATTCATAGAAACTTCCTTAGTCACAGAACGGCCAAATATGTAGAGCAGCACATTACTTTCACATCTGCAGGAAGCAGATAGCATGTAGTTTATGTTACCATACATAGAAGTTTCGTTGTAAATGAAATCCAAAAATTGAAGAAAGGAAATCAAGTGACAGTGAAAAGAGGAAGTCCTTGCTAAATGTGTTTCATTACATGTACTATGTTCTGAGCGTGATTCGAATTGGTTTCCTTATGAATTACGTAAGGCATTTATGCTTTAGTGGGGAATGACCTTTAGGTATTTGCTCCCACCCTACATGATGTTTGCACATAGGACAGAAATAACAAAACCTAGGAGGCCTGCTGGAGAGTGAAATGAGGTCATGGCCTGTGACGGGGTTGGGAATCCTGGCTTTCCCTACTTCGCCTGTCTGCGACGAAAGTCTTTTGGGCGGGAGTCCGTCACTATGGACGCAGTCAGTGTAAACATGTACACAGTGCTCTGGTGTGTATACCAGCCTGAGGGCAGTGTGAAGGTAGCACTGTGTTAACTGGGACTTTATAAATAACTATGAGGTCCAACAGCTGTCTATGTCACATATGTAAGAGGAAAGCTATATAAACCATTATTTAGAGAACGCAGTGTCAACATTTATACTGAGCAAGTGATGCTATGCATATTTGGGCCCATTGCTGCTGAGTCATTTAAGACAATTTACCTTTTAATGTTAACATGTAAAGAAATACAGTATATTATCAGATATCATTCTAATATGTTGATTTGGTGTTCAAAAAACATTTCTTATTATTATCCTCAATGTTTAAAATAGCTGTGCCGCTTCATTTTTTTTTTCTGGGAACCGTGAAACACGGTTAAAAGTTTAAAAGTTTGGGGTAAGTACGATTTAAAAAAAAAAAGAAGAAGTCTTAATTTAAAAAGGATGCATTAAATTGATTCGACTTGACAGTAAAGACATTTACAATGTAACAAAAGATTTCTATTTCAAATAAATGCTGTTTTATTCATCAACGAATCATGAAAAATGTTTCAGTTTTTCAACACTGAGCAATTAGCAATACTAATTGATAATAACTGAGCACCTAATCAGAATATTATAATGATTTCTGAAGGGTCATGTGACACTGAAGACTGGAGTAATGACGCGGAAAATTCAGCTTTGTCATCAGGAATAAATGACATTTTGAAATATGTTAAAATAGAAAACTCTTATTTTAAAATGAAATAATTTTCCTGTTTTTACTTTATTTTTAACAAATAAATTCAGACATGGTGAGCATAAAAAACTTTCAAAACCATTTAAAAATATCTTAATTTACACACACATCACACACATACATATTATATATATATACATATTATCTTCATAATATATATTTTATATATATATATGAATGAAGAGTTGAAGATGCTTGTGTACGTTCCCATAATGACAAGGCTGGAAAATATTAATTTCAGCCCACACAAAATTCTTGCTAAATATAGAAGTACAAAAGAATAAACCACACCAATTGAATAATGAAATGGTAACATATGTCATCAGGCTTGAAATATAGTCTTTGATTTATTCTTCTTTGTAAGGTGGAAAGCCCTGAAGCCTTGGAAGTGACTCGTTTCACTTCAAGCCAAAATTTTTTTTTTTTTTTTTACATTGGACACTGTGAGGCAACCCAACATGTAAAAATCAGACATTTTTTTAAAAATTACCAAGAGCTGTGTAGCCCCAACAATATGCAAATTAACATGACAAACTGACATTTTGTACATACATAAACAACAGCAAAAGTGTGACACAGAACAATCCCTGCATGGGCCAAATATTATCAGACCTGGGTCACGACACACCAGTTGAGAATCACTGATCTAGGGTTTGGTCCACAAATACCACTACATTTACTTTTACATGTGAATATTTCTTATTAGCTCTGGAATAAACAAAAACTAAACCAGAGTGCATCGTCTAGCCACATTATTACAAATACATTTTAGTTTCAATGTAATCTAGAAAATAACTTACTTTTCAGTATGTTTGAATATGGATTCTTATGACAAAGCTTATATTTTTTCAAGTCAGGCAATATAATTCGGAAACTGCAGTCAGGTGATGTCTAAATGGTGAAGCATAGCCTAGTATACAAATACACTGAACCTTTATTAAACAGGCCTACCTAGTATTAAAAAAAACGTAATATACATTGCTTCACCAAAATATCGTATTTAAGACAGTTATTGTTGGAATTGTAAAACCTTAATTTAAATATATTAATAATAATAATATGTGATTTGATGACAATATTAGCAGGCTATCGCTATTTGTGTAAATGTATTGACCTTGTACCTAGTGTGCTACATAGTATACTAATTTATAGGCTACTGTACACTGTCATTACATTTGTAAGTTTAATAACATCTAGAAAGAGAAACCATCAGGCGTTTTCGATGACTAACGTTTGACTGGAATGCGATGTGTCAGACCGAAAGTGCAAATCAAAATATCGATCCCATCCTTTCATTATTCCAGCAACATACGTTTCGTTTCAAGCGCGTGGTGTTTTGGGAAAAGGGTGATTTGACTTCTCACCTCGAAGCCTAGAAAACAACGGACAGTCTCAGGATTACTGTAGTCTCGACTTCCCGGAAGGATGACGTGTTCTTCCCTGGCGAGAATACTCGAGTAAGCTTGAGTTAAAGAAACAATACGCAGTCTGTGCTTCTTATGAAAGTGCTTTGTGTGCTGCTTAACCTGTGACACAAAGGCCACATCATGTGGCGTTTGAAATAAATAATAAAAAAATAAAGGAAATTAAAGTGTATCAAATATTAAAATAATCTGATTGTTACAATATATTCTTGTCTGAACTTGGAGTTATTAAAGGGACAGTTTACTCAAAAATTTAAATTCTGTCATCATTTACTCACCCTCAAGTTGTTCCAAATCTGTATGAATTTCTATATATTTTGAAGAATATGGGTAACCAAACAGTTGATCCCCATTGACTTCCATATGGAAAAACACTATTGGGCCCATCAACTTTTTGGTTACCGACATTCTTCAAAATATCATATATTTGTGTTCAGCAGAAGATGGAAATTCATACAGGTTTGGAACAATCTGAGGGTGAGTAAATGATGACAGAATTTTCATTTTTCCTGTGAACTATCCCTTTATAATGCCACAAGCCTTGGATTTTCATAATGCCCACATATATTTTAACCAAAAATGGAAGGAGATTAAAATAAGAAAAGAGAGAGAAAAAAAAGTGATAAACACTTTGTACACAGTAAAAATATTTTTCAAAAGACAATGAAGCCAAATGAAAGATATGCAACATTATTATAATCATATATAGTACATCAAGTGATTCTAATGTGGTCAACTCTTTTAAATAAATGAATAAATGCATACATACATACATTACTTCCTTTAAAAATGTGACTGTGTGTTCTTATCAAAAAACTGATTAGACGAGCAGTAAAGACAGATTTCATAAAAACAAAACTGAAAGACATGACTGTAAATTGCTCTTCACATCAGAAAGAAACTGAATGAAAAATAAAACTTTATCTTACACTGTAAAAAAAAAAAAAATTCATGATTAGTTATCACAATATTTTTTCCTTTGTCAAGTCAGCTTAGAAATGAATGTGGTTCAGATAACATTCAGATAACTGTTGATCAAACCAATCGCCTTCATTGTATTAACTCAAAATTATAATTTCAATGAACTCAAAATTTTAACTTACTTTTTTAAGTTAAACCAACAATTTAAAGTGTACAATTTGTGCAAATGCCTTAAACGTTTCAAATTATTCGAGATCGACAACAATCAACAAGTAACAACAGATGGAAAAGTGAAATCACTTCTCCTGAAACTTCACGGTGTATTAATAGCTAACAGGTCAATACTGACATCATAACAGCTGTATCCATGTCACAGACACAAAATGGCCGCACAGGCCTTTAAACACCTGTTTGACTTTATACGATGAACTCTATGACGTGACTCAGCCCTGTTAGATATGATAAAGAGATGATAAGATGGTGAATACTTCTATATTAAGCTCTGTGTAAGGTTTTAGATATAGATCTTTCGGACGGGTCCACACATGCCCGGTATACAGCACATTATATAAAATTAAATATTGCGGAGTGACTCTTTAAAATATTGAATGTATTTATGGACACATTTGATCACAAGCACCATTATAGTTTTAACAGCACCTGTTGTCTTTGGGATTTTGGTTTACTACTAATTCAATTAATACATACATTCTTTTGGACACGTATAATGATGTATGAATTTCATTGCGTTGGGCAACCTCAAATCAAATTGCATCATGCAAACAAATTATATACGAGACCTTTTCTCAGAACTAACTTCCCTTTTCTATAACCAATTGGCGTGCATGTATGAAGTCAGTTCCCCTCAAGTTCACACAGCTATCTAGTATAACCACATGTGTAATACATCACATTATATGATCATGACGTTTGAAAACTAGAAAGTGCTTCAATGCTGTCTATCTTAATATTGAACAGTATGTTTATTGTTTCACAATTTTAAACCTAACAAACTTATTTAATAAAATATTTTTGTGCTATATTTCTTGAAAAATAAAAGCTATTTGGTTTGGATTTTAAAAATATTTATAAATGTTTGTATGTACTTAGGAGCCAGTGTATCATATATCAGTGGATAAACAACAACAAATTCATTTTATAGTACTTAATTTTTTTGCAAAATGCAAATAAGGAAAATGTTAACACTTTACAATAAGGTCTCGTTTGTTAACATCAATTTATGTATTAACTAACATGAACTAATAAGGAGCAATACATTTGTTATAGTATTTATTATTATTTTTTAATGTTTGTTAATAAAAATCCAGCTGTTAGTTTATATTACATTAGCTAATGTTAACAAATACAACTTTTTGTTTTAATAATTTATTAGTAAATGTTGAAATTAACATTAACTAAGATTAATAAATGCTGTAGAAGTATTGTTCATTCATGTTAACTAAAGTAGTTAACTAATGATAAGATAACCTTCTGTAAAGTGTTGCCGGAAAAATAAACCACATCAAATGCTATTAAAAATCTAATTCTTTGGTACTTAAGAAAACATAAATATATAAACAAATATATTTATTTCCATATATTCATGGATGTCAAAACAACAACAGCAGCAGCAAATTCAATTAATGTTAAACCATGAGTCAAAATGGAAATCATTCATTACACTGATTCATTAATTCTGAGAACTTTGTTTTTAAGCCCGACAGTCATAATTTCTCTTGGGAAAAATAAATATTGCCATGTTTTGACTTTGTCTCAGGTTTAGACAGATCTCCTTGGTAACATTATTTTGTGTTCAAGCACAATTGTATGTAATAAGGGAGTGTTTTAGTAGTGATTGCACCAGGACTGGTAAAAGGAGATCACTGGAAATTTCCAGAACACAGAGGTAAGAGCGTGTTGTACTGGGTAATGACCCAACCAGAGCAAGAAAGCTGCGCTTCACATCCAGGAGAGGAATGCAGACACTGCGTACTGTCCACTCCCTCAAATCACTCCGTTGAACTCAAACAGACAAAAGCTGAGCTCTAACATTTGTTTCACCATCTTTTATCTGATTATTTCATAGAGGCATTTGTTGTTTTTTGATCATTTCTTTTAATAGATTACAAAATATGTAAGTCTGTTCTAAAACATCTATTAACAATGGAATATGAATGCAGCTTGAATGGAAAATAAACAACTTTTCATATCCACTAGCTTAACATTGATTAACACCCACAGATAAAAGAGGTTCACAATAATCAAAATAAAACACGATAAAGCCATATGCAGCAATATTTACAACCTTGAATTATATTTTAAAAATTGAAAAGTTTATTCTTTGTAAAATCAAAGTTACATAGATAATTATTACACTTTTTCAGTCTTCGAATTTAATGATGAAAATCAACATGAATGAACCTCTGAAGATCATGTGGAAATCACAGAAATTACTATAGGACAAGTTATTGAATTTGAAGATGTTAAATGGTGAAAACTGCCAGTGGACCAAATGCAAAACCAAATGATCACATTTGAATACAAAATTTTTACTTGTGGACTTAATAAAAAGCTAAACAGACTAAATAAAATACACTGACCTTGGGATCAACTCTCCATCTTCATATAATTCTCCATTAACACACACACAAAAAGAGTGTTTAGCTAACAGAGTGAGAGGGATTTTCTGGTCTCATTCTGACCAGCTAGCCAGTCAATCTCTCCTCTCCCAAGTCTTTTATTTTTTTTTTTCATAACTATTCGGTACATGACATTTGAGCATTCCAGAGATCCCATGTCATTACACGGGTATGTCTTTATTTGCTCATTAGGTTAACATGTCAGCCTACGACTTCGATTCCTCCATTGTACGGGGAGGGCGGGGGTCTGAGCGTGCCCAGTTATGGTGCGCGCAGAGGGTTGCCTGATTGCATCATCGCAAAGACAGCTTTCCTGATACTATAAATAGGGTGACGTCACTCGCTCCGCCTCTAGTAGTAGTTCACGTCCTCCAGCCATTAAAAGGGGTGATGCAACGAGCCGGCGACAACTGTAACTTTACCAGCTGAGCGCGAGAACACTCCAGCCGGAGGAGAGCATCACAACACGCGCGTTTTATTCAGTCAAAACAAGGTGAGTGACAACATTGTTCCGCTTGTTGTTTATGGGTTTTGTTGGAACTGTTCGAGAACACACTGGAAAATGTCTACGCTCTGTTCTGATGAATCAACTCAGCCAGTGGGTTAAGCGATTGTATAGGTTAACAATCTTAATTTAAGCTACTTTATATTCAAAACGTTATTTTTTAGACTATATATAGGTTATTTATGTTGTAATGTATTTTTTTTCTTATCATAATCTTAGTTATCTTGTTCTCAAGAGTAGTTGCAAAACGTGCGGAACTGGGCTGCAATAACTCATGTTGTAATATTTGTATAACTGATTATCATATGTTGGCTACTTCTTTTGGCGAATCGTTTTAGCCAACTGTAAAAATATTTACCACAAAAACAGTTTACATTAACGACCAACACAGGATACAGTGTCACCGGATTAGAGCTTATTAAACCGTTAACGATGATAATTTGACAGGATTTTACTGATTATGTAGACCTGCATTGTATAGTTAGAGCATATATTTTACAAAATATTTGAGTATTGTAATTGAATGTAGTCGCATGACTTTTGAATAAAGCAGAAAGTGTGATATATGTAGGCTAAGCTATATGTAATACATCACTGTAAAAAAAAAAAAAAATACGATAAAATATTGACAACTGTGGTTGCCACTAAAAATAATGTGATGTTAAAAGCTTTACTATATATTTTACACTTCCTACGTTGTATGTTAATACTTGTTTTAGCTACTCAAATCTGTTTGTCATTGTAAATGTACTGAGAATAAGAGAATGTGTGATACAATTTAAGGCTTTAATGAGTTTCACTTTGATGAAAATTTGCTTCTGTAGCAACTGTGGACATATAATATAATAATAAGACAGAACACAGGTTTACAAACACAAATCACCTTAAGGGTAACACATATTGTATTAAAATTATACTAACAACTAACTTAACAATATAAGAGTCTACCCCTTCTTTCTCACTAAATCATAACAATATTTTACCATAAAAGTGTATTTATGGCCTTGCTAAATATATTTTTCAAATGTAAATAAAAATATTAATATTTTGAAATAATAAATGTATAAATATGTTTGATACAATTATATAAATTCATACTTTTTATTTCTAGAATAGTTTTACAATATTTTACAGAGCAAGTACATGTTTTTTTTTTTACAGTTATTCATTCAATAGGTTTTTACTGTAGCATTTTTTTTTTTTACAGTTAAGTCAGTAGTATAATATTTTATAGAGAAGGGAGGGGGTAGAATGTGTAACTGACTACAAAAAGTTTACTGTAATCTTTCCGTATTAGGACCATGAATTAAATCTTGCCTCATATGTTTTAGATTTCGGAATGATGCTTCAGCATCCTGGTTTGGGTCCCTTTGAGATCAGTGCATCAGCTTTGGTTCCCTGCCTCTCCCCGCCCGGCTCACTCACACTGGACGACTTCACCAACTTCACTCCAATAGTGAAAGAGGAGCTGCGCTACGCCATCCAGAACAAACGCATGTCCAACGGCATGAGCACCTTGACCTCTGATAGAGCGTGTATGAACAGCGAACGACCCACTGAACAACCTGTAATGAAGCGCGAGGTAAGAATGACTCATTTACAGTTATAACGTTTAAAACGAATGTAATTTCTTGTATTTCACATTGGTGATATTGAGTAACACATACGTAGCAAAGCCATGCTTGCACAATTCGCTTGTTCATCCACTTGTGGACCTGATTCAGAATCATTAGGTTGTTGCATAAAATCAATATTCATTATACAATTTGGGTATGTATATTTTTTTAATGTATGTGATAAATATTATAATTTCAGACCAATCCAGAGGAAAGTGAACGGAAAAAAAGAAGGAGGGAAAGAAACAAAATCGCAGCAGCAAAATGCCGAAACAAGAAAAAGGAGAAAACTGACCATTTACAAAAGGTAGTCTTTGTTATTTTCTCTAATATATAAATAATATTATATATTATATTTTTTCTAAATTTAATTTTTATATATATAAAAAATATAATTGAATTTATACATTTACATACATTTGTATATATAATTTAAAATATACATACATTTTATATATATATATATATATATAATTTACATTTAAAAAAAATTAAATTTATACATTTAAATACATTTATATATATATATATATATATATAATTTAAAATATACATACATTTTATTTATATATATATATATATATATATATATATATATATATATATATATATATTTTACATTTATAAAAAAATAAATGTATACACTTATATTTATATATAATTATAATTTTAATGATATCTAATATACATGTAATTTACATTTATAAAAAATACTATAATTTTAATATATATATATATATATATATATATATATATATATATATATATATATATATATATATATATATATATATATATACACAATTACATTTATAAAAAATATATAATTAAATTTATACATTTATATACATTTGTATATATAATTTTAAATATATACATTTTATATTTATATATATATATAATTTACATTTATAAAAAAGTAAACTTATACACTTATATATATTAAAATTATATATATAAGATTATATAATTATATATTATTTATTTATTTATTTATTTTAATTCATATTATTAATATCTAAAATATTTATTTAATATTTATAACATTACAAAAAATTAGAATTTTACACTCATTTATGTTCTACAAATTTTTTTTACTTTATTCAGGAGTCAGAGAAGTTGGAGTCCATCAATGCCGAGTTGAAAGCCCAGATTGAAGAGCTGAAGAACCAAAAACAGCAGCTAGTTTACATGCTCAACCTGCACAGGCCCACCTGTATTGTCCGTGCTCAGAACGGCCAGACCCCTGAAGATGAGAGGAAGCTCTTCATCCAACAAATCAAAGAGACCACCCTGCAGGGTCTGAATCTTACCACAAGTGGACCAACACACACCGCGATACCAACTAGCTGTGGGCATCTCTGAATCACAAACTGTACAGGCAAGAAGCTAATGGCTCCGCAGCCCTCGCCAAGGAACACTGGGAGGTTCACCCACGTTATAAAGGACTAAACACGGGTGCCTGCCATGCTGCCACTCAAGGTCGGTCTGAAGTACACTGAAAGAGACTGTTAAAGCACTGAAGTGTTGAAGGACGTCTGATGCGTTTTTCTCTTATTTAAATGTGTTCGTAAATGTATGATATGCTTTTTGTATGCACCAAAGCTTGATGTCATGTTGATGCTAGAACAACATGATTTCCTTTATTTATCAGCTTGTTGGTTAAATTAAACCCTGGCGGTGTGTTTGACAGCAAGTACTATTCTAGTGAGGGGGAAAATGTAGTGATTTGTGTGTATCTTTTTCAATTTTTGGCAGACATACAGGGTGATGAATGAAGTTGTTTAGTTTAGTTACATATTTATCTGTGCCCTCTGCCTTGTTAAGTGTCCACATAACATGCCACGTGAAGTATTTCAAGCTGCTACTAATCTCTCAGGACTTGGTCTATATATATTACAGGAAACTCTAACTAAAACAGATAAAATAACAGGGAAGTCGACGCGGAGTGGACTTTGAGACGCTACTTACAAGGAAGTCCCTACCCTTCACCACTGAAAGCCTATCTATCACCTCACCCATCTGACTCTATCGTTGTTACAATGCTGTGAGCAGGAGGGTCTGCGTTTATCAGCACACTGTAAAAAAAGAAAGAAAAAAAAGGAAAAAAAGAGTGTTTTTGTGCTTTTAGCAAGGACATACTTATTTTCTGATGTATACTGTAGCTGTGTGTTGTTATTGTCTAGATGCACAAACTTCTACACTCCCAGCTAACATGAAAAATGTTCTCAGAACGTTCTGACAAGGTTCTCTCGAAGTCACGAGCAAACGTTCTTCCAGTAACATTAATAATAGAATGTTCTTTCAAAGCTATGTGGTTTATAATATTGTTCTCAAAATGTTGTTTATACATTGTTCATGGAAATGTTTTAGTTTGTCTACTTACAACTTGTTTCAGAACAATCAGAGAACATTCAAAAGTAACGTTCCCATAATGTTTGCAAACATTTTTTAAATGGAACATTCCAACACAATCTCATGGCAATTCGTATGTATTTGACGAGGTGGCTAATTCGTACAACCTCACTCGAACAAATTTGTCAGAATTTTGCTAAATGGTATGTATTTTACGAGTTGCCCAATTCGTGTGAATTCGTACGAATGACCTACCCCTAACCCCGCCCCTAAACCTACCCATCACCCAAATTAGCCACCACGAGATAGCTTAGTGTTAAACATTCCCTTAATGTTTGCATAACCAAGAAACCTTTGAAAAAAATGTTAACAAATTTTAAAGTTTCAGAAAACATTCAAAAATAACGTTTTCGTAACTTAATGGGAATGTTAGCAAAACGTTCTTAGAACATTTTTGTGAGCTGGGCTTATCCTAAATGAGAAAAAAAAAAGAAGCTTAAAATATTTTATGTAATGTTTAAACTTTTCAACGTAAAGCTCTTAATAATTGTCTTGCTATGTTCCTGGATCATGTGTCAAGCAATTTTAGTGTCACGCCATGTTGTTAGTAAAGGGACACATACCACAAGACATCTGATCAGGCAGTGTGACTGCATTGCTTAATATTACACAAAGGTGTAAGAAATTTTAAAAACATCACTCCATTTCTACCAGACAGAGGAAAATCCCTTATTGTTTCACAAACTTCTGCCTCTTGTTTTTGAGTATAGTCTAAATTTATGTTTTGTCATGTACTGAAAGCTTAAGTGACGCAGGCGTCAGGTAGCTTTTTCCTTTTTTTTTTGTATTTGTTCAAACAGGCATGCCACAAACTGTGGTACTACTGACATTTAATGTGTAATAAAGACACATTGCGGTTAAAACAGGTTTTATCCATCACGCCATTTCTGTCCACATCAAAGTGTTCAAGTGCAATTGCTACCAGAAGTCATGATTGAGAAGATAATGGCCTGCAACATTCAATTGCATATTTATATGAAATATATATATATATGGCTTCATTTTGACTGTCCGTTGTTTGTTTTTGATACTTTATTAATAAAAAATGATCCCATTTGAGTCATACTTTGCTGTCATTATTGAAGTCAAATGTGATTAAGAGACAACCAGATTGCATCAGAAGAGGCAACACCTGAACATTGTTACTTTTTAAAGCGTACTCGACGTGTTCAAAAAAAGCAGTTGTGTTGACATATTTGCTGTAGGGCAAGTCCACACATGTATAACCTGAGAGACGTGCTGACTGTAACGCTTAGGTTGATTGAGTTCCTCCAGCCAGAGAGCAATGATTCGGCAGATTTGCAGATTTTAATGATTATTACTGTTAAAGTGGGCGGTTCAAGGGAAACACATATTGTGTTTTGTAATTGATTAAAGATGAGGATAGCACTGGAAGGCTTCTAGCAAAATTCATTGGAAAGCTCAAAACTGCTAAGGAACTCTTGGCTTTGGCAATACCTGCATGTGTTTTGGTAACTCCCTTTTTGGGGAAAAATACGGGAATTATTCAGAATTCTGAATAATTGCTAGTAAATGCCTTGGTTTGTTTTTCTAAAAACTATTCTAGAAAAAAACGTGGTTGTACAGGAACTAAAAGTACCTTTTAAGCATTTCTCTTTGAGAGGGAGTAACTTAACATGACTATCATTGTTTTAGCAGTGATAAAAACACACACACATACACACATAGAGACACTGCCTAACTGTCAGTGGTTATCAATAGAAAATACATCATCAGTGGCTTTTTAATGCAATGTTGTAGAACTTCTACCAAATATATAATTAAAAGATCGTACTTCTTTTTATTGTTAAAGTTCTAAGAGGCTTTTTTGTCAAATGACAAAATGAAAATGGCTGTTAATTCTAATATGGCACTAAATAAATAAATTAAAATAAGGTTCCAAGGTTGATATTCTCTGCCAGAGTCTCCGAAGAGTTAAATATCTTATATGGTCATAGATAATCTTACTATTAAATTATAAACCATCATTGCTTTGTGCTCCATCCTTTCCATGATCCACAATACATAAAAAACGTCCCTTTTATTCTTTGTATCTGCTGTGCTCCAGTTTACTTTGAACTCGAGTCATTTTTTTTGCTTGTCCCTTAAATCCCTTAAAGTGGAAAACATATTTATGTGGCAATCAAGTCTGAGTTGCTGCTCATTGCTTCATCACTGATGTCAAACATGTGATAATAAACTCTCAGAAATTACTCCTGGATAACTTCCACCTTTTTTTCAGAAAACATACCATATTTTGCCCATAAAGAAGAAACTGTATTATCATCAACAGGAATCAAACACTCTTTGTTCACATTTGTTTCCTAATCAGTGCACAGAAATGAATTTGAGTCATTATTTGTGATTCTAATTCAGATATGAATACACTTTTGTAACTAAATGATCACCTTACAGAACGCATAATATGGGACATGCATATTTTGAGTGCGAAATAAACTTTTTCTGATTTCTAATCTATCCATACAATATACATGCGTGTGATTGCGCTCCTTTGACATCTTACACTGAGCTGTCAGTGAACCCGGTCACAAACACCATGACCTGACTTTCACAGTAATTCAAGTGCACTTTGCCCTGCCAGAATGTGAGCCAACATGGTCACAGCCCTTGGCAATTAATGCAATAAGCGGAAACTTCTTATTCTGATGCAACCTTTTAAAGTGTTGCAATGGAATCTTTAGATGTCAAAAAAGGGTGTTGTAATGATATTTCAAACATTTGGACATGATTATAATGATTTTTAAAGTTTTGATGTAATGCGTTCATGACTGACAGGTTTTTAACCTGTAAGATCGCAGGAATGCTTTACTCCAGTCTGTGTAGTGTTGATATTACTTTTGTTTTCCCTTGGCCCATGTAGATTAAATGGATAGTTCAACCAAAAATGAAAATTCTGTCATTATTTACTGACCCTCAAGTTGTCCCAAACCTGTATGGATTTCTTTCTTCTACTGAACACAAAAGATGATATTTTGAAGAATGTCGATAACCAAACAGATTCTGGTTCTCACTGACTTCCATAGTATTTTTTTTCTTTTCATACTTTGGAAGTCAATGGGGCCCATCAACTGTTCAGCGGACGACAGAAATTCATACAGGTTTGGAACATCTATAGAGGGTGAGTAAATAATGACAGAATTGTAATTTTTGGGTGCACTAAACTTTTAATGAATGCATAAAGCGAACAATCTAGAACACTTCCTTCCCAGTTCAATGGAAATGTCCCTTCTATTTACCAGGGGGGAGATCAAGGAAGTGTATAGGTTCAATGGGAACTTCAATGTCCACATTCTTCTTCAAGTTCCTGTAAGGTTTCCAAGAGTTTTTAGATGTGAGGGCTGAGGGCAACCACCTACATTCGCTACCAGGAACGTTGATAAGGAAGGAAAAGTTACCTCAACAGAATTTTCTGCCGCGAGGCGAAGAAGCTCAAGACACACCCCTGATTTCCCATTTCACAACACGCATTTGCATGCGCCTCTATTCAAATTTGAAAACATATTCACTTTAAAGATAATGCTAAACAGTTTCTGATAATCTTTTCTACTTCCTTCTATTTTCGTGTAGTGACGAGAAGAGCCTTTTACAGCTGTGACAACAACCCGAACTTTTACGATGTAGCCTATAGACTACATAACATTTGTTGCAAATATTGATTACATTGATTATATACAAACTATATCTATTTTTCGGTATATTTATAATTTATAACTGATTAAATATATAGATTAAATAAAATATTTAGATAAAAAAAAAATCATTTTAATGCATGTTCATTAGCAGTGTGTCCACTAGAGGGCATAACAATCAAGGAATTGTAGTAGGCCACAAAAAGACATCAATCAGAGCACATTTCAGACGACATCAGACTATATGTAGTCAGTCTACTGTATCTATCTATCTATCTATCTATCTATCTATCTATCTATCTATCTATCTATCTATCTATCTATCTATCTATCTATCTATCTATCTATCTATCTATCTATCTATCTATCTATCTATCTAATGTCCAATAAAATATTCAAAGACCCTGCTGTCTAAGATTATATAACTCAATTATATACAAGATTATATGAGGCTGGCTTAATGGTGTACATTTTTTAGACTATGTTTTTAAGACTTTTTTAAGACATATGCTGAAGCCCCCAGTGGTCATTTATTTAAAAATCATCCAAAGAAGAAATATTTTACGGAACTTGCTCTGAGTCTATGAAACCCTGTAACTGAAACTCTTGATATTTTGGGAAAAGGTTCAAATCCAGGTATACAGACCTCTGTGACCAGAAAGTTAATAGAAGTGTTAGTTTCATTGCCATTTGGATTCATACAGGTTCTACCATACTGTACATACCAGAAGACCCAATTATGTGTGTAAAATTTTTATATTTTATATTTTTTATATTTTTGCAAACTGAGGCTGTGCATCGTTGTAATTGCTGCAGTAATTTCCTAATTCCCAAATTAAAATTAAAGCAATACTTTTTTCTGTAGAAACTATATCCTTTACACTCATGCTAAACAATTCCATGTGTGCTAGCATAGTCATAAACAAACAAATATATCAATTATACTAAAACTTTCTCTGTTTTATAAGGTTTTGTTTTTTTGACATTCTCTAGCAATGCTTTTTGGCTTTAACGTTTTAAAACGAAAGTCAACAGATCCATGTGGAACTCTAGGACTTTTCAGAAGAGAATAGAAAACTGGAAGAGAAATATGGAAGTGTGTACCCTGCATTGGTTAGGAAGGTAAGTCCATGGGGGTTTGAGGAAGTGATACACTCAAGAAAAAAAATCTGAACACCATTTTACCGCAACCACCCCCAGATATGGTTTCAACACAAATGAGAGGAAAAAAAAAAACACTACACATTTAGTCCTTTTCTGATTTGATGACCTTATTTTAATAGAAATTGTATCACTATTACAATTGAAGTAATACTGGATTTCAATCTGCATCTGCGTCACAAAAAAAGTAATTCCTTTTGATTAAAATAAAATTCATCTTCTTCTTACAATACACACCCACAGCAAAACATGACCAAGCAAGACAGAATAGTAACACTGCCATTTCTGGTTATTTGTAATAGTGCAGCCATAACAAAAGCGGCTGTAACAGAGTTTTGAAACTAACCTTTAGTATTTTGGTCGGATAGGTTCTCATAAAGCAGAAGTCCATTTTCGCATGTCGTTCATTCACAGTCCACTAACTGTGGTATAACAGATGGTTTAGTTAGTGGTTATTTACTCTATCACAGTAAATACCAAAAGTGGAAGTATTCACGTGAGGCATGGCCCTGGGAAAAGTAACATATGACTATAGAGATTCTGTATTCTGAACGAAACCTGTCAAAAACGCAAAAGAGAAAGTTCGAGCATGAATTAATCATTCAACTGCATGCTAACGGAAAACACTGCATACTGAACTCACAGGTTAATACTTTCGAATAAAAAGCATAAAAACTGCATGCCGCTAGTATGCACGAATCACTTGTATTAAAGATAATTAGCTTAATTTATCCTTAAATTGAAATTCCGACATCAGATGTGAATGTCTTGTGGCACTGTCCCTGTGGACCTTGTTGTTGAGGTCATACCACAGTTCAAGACAGGGCACAAAGGCTCATGGGCTTTGAGGGCATCTGTTAAGCGTTGCTGTTCCTCTATCAAAAGCTGGACTTCCTTCCTCAGCAGGCTGTTCTCCTGTTCCAGACACTCATACGCCTGGTTACACAAAATTTCAGTATATTGAGTCAAAAACCACATCAATCACATTGGGCATTTGGTGTATTTTCCAATGTCTGCCCATATATCTGTATGGGGCAAAATAAACGTTACATCTGCAGTTTACTGAGAGGAACAAACACTTCAATCAACATCTTCTACATTCTATACAGTATATAATATGCAGGTGGCAAACCTCGTGCAACTCGTCAGCTCTCTGGGTTTGTCTTTTGCGGCTCCTCTGGGCAGCAACTCGGTTCTTTTCTCTTCTTTTCAACCTTTTCTCATCATCATCAGAGCTCTGAATAACAATCATATGTTGTAGAAGTTATGATGTGTTTACATTACTGTGCAGGATTATTGTATTAGTAAACCATAAAATCATTTTGAGTGGCACAGATCCAAAAGATGTGAATGCATGTTAGATTGAAAGTCTGATTTGTAAGTTATGTAGACTACATTTTTTACATATGGTCTCATTAATAACATTGTTTATGCGTTTGTAATTATTTAAAGAAAAGAAACGGGCGTAAAGAAGTAACATACCTCACTCTTTCGAAACAACCGTAAAGCTGGAGCATCACTTCGAGTAAAGTTACTTGTCGCATTGAAAAGTGACATGGCAGGTGCAGGAGAGCACGAGCACAGTGAAGATTTACGTCCACTAAACTAGATTGAAAATTAAAGCAAATTACGAGGCTGTGTTAATTAGCGCAAAGTTAGCCATTTTTAAACTGTCAGTCAACGTGCTACAGTGACATTAGTGATTTCTTGCAAATGCCATCGGCGGATGTTCTTTGAAGTCACGTGGTGCTCTCGAGGACGCCAGTAACTTGTCAATGTGAATGTTTTCGCTTTATGGTCATTCCACGAAATGACCGTTTTGAAATGGTGCTTTTTAATTTATTTTTAATTTAAACATTTTATGAGGCAAACAAATAAGTTACATTACGTTACGTTAATAGCCTACGGTGGCATGTGACTTATAAAAGGTAACATGATTTGACAGTTTTAGTTCATTTAGCCATTATTGTGCTCGGAAGTTATGGCACTATAATGGGTTTATTAGAAATAGAATTGAATTCAATCCATTTACTTTACAAATGTGTCAGTTTAATGACTAAAAAAAGACTTCATAATTAAAAATATGATGTATACAGTGCTCAGCGTAACAGTTTAAACAATATCTCAATGAACACAAAAACAATTTCCAAAATGTTGACAAGACTAAGTTTAATATAACATATGTTCAACTTATAACATGAAAGATTACACATTTTTCAGTTTTACTCAAATTAGGGTGATGCAAAAATGAGTACGCCCCACAACAAAAACTGCTACATCTAGTACTTTGTATGGCCTCCGTGATTTTTAATGACAGCACCAAGTCTTCTAGGTGTGGAATGAACAAGTTGGTGACATTTTCAACATTTTTCGTTCTTCAGGAATGAGCTCCGGATGCTGGATGGAGAGTGATGCTCAACTTGTCTCTTCAGAATTCCCCATAGGTGTTCGATTGGGTTTAGATCAGGAGCCACTGAATCACTTTCACCCTGTTCTTCTTCAGAAATCCAACAGTGGTGCAGAGGTGTAAAGTACTTGAGTAAATGTAATTAGTTACTGTACTTGAGTATCTTTTTGGCTACTTTTCTAGTTGTATTGAGTATTAAAGAGATCGGCAACTTTTTCCCTCTACTTGACTACATTTTTGAGCAACTAAATGTACTTTTTACTCCACTACGTTTGTGATAAGTAATGCAATTACAAATTACATTTTTCATGGCAGCTAACTTTTCTGCAGCAGTTTGTTTCTGATATAAAGAAGCGATATCACTATCTAAGGGCATTGAAGGTACTATATCTTGTGCATTTTGCCTTTTCTCATCCAAAACTTGTCATCAAGGTTACTTTATGTGAATCTGAGTGCATTAGCAGGTAGTTGCTGATCGTGGATGTTTGATTTATTAGATGAGGAAATGACTGCAGCTGGTGATGAGGCTCAAACCAGCACATACAGTAGACTTTGAAGGATATTGGTTTACTTATGACCTTTCTGTGTACTTGAGCTCAACTGAGACTTGAAAGTTTGTAGAGGTTTAAAAGGTTGTTGTGTCGACCTTGATTTATTGCAACATTGAGGTGTTCAGTTTTATTTTGATTTTAGAAAATAAACTTGATTTCTCATCTTACAAATCAATTGTTTCTTATTTTCACTGGCATGTCTCTCAGGACTAGTGCATCTCTGAGCCTACATTCAGCATGAGTAAAATACTGTTAAACTCAGATACTTTAAGACTTTTACTCAAGTCGTATTGGAATTGGTTACTTGTAACTTGTAATTGAGTCATTTTTGATGTAAGGTATCAGTACTTTTACTCAAGTATGGTTTTCAGGTACTCTTTACACCTCTTGTCATGTTGGAAAAGTGCACGACGACCAAGGGCACAGAGTGATGGTAGCATCTTCTCTTTCAGTATAGAGCAGTATATCTGTGAATTCATGATGCCATCAATGAAACGCAGCTCTCCGACACCAGCAGCACTCACATAAGGACACTGCCACCACCATGTTTCACTGTAGGCACCATGCATTTTTCTTTGTATTCCTCACCTTTGCAACACCAGACAGTTTTGAAGCCATCAGTTCCAAAAACATTTATCTTGGTTTCATCACTCCAGAGTATAGAGTCCCAGTAGTCTTCATCTTTGTCAGCATGGGCCCTGGCAAACTCTAGGTGGGCTTTTTTGTGCCTGGGCTTTAGGAGAGGCTTCTTTCGTGGACGGCACCGCATGCCATTCCTCTGCTGTACTGTGTCACTGGAAATAGTCACCCCAGTTTGGCTTTCTACTTCTTTAGATAACTGCAGTGAACTTGCATGCCGCTTTTCTTCAACCCTTCTCATCAGCAGACGCTCCTGTCGAGGTGTTAACTTCCGTGGACGACCTGGACGTCTCTGTGAGATGGTTGCAGTTCCATCTTTTTAAAATTTTTGTACCACTTTTGCTACAGTATTCTGACTGATAAGTAAAGCTTTGCTGATCTTCTTGTAGCCTTCACCTTTCTGGTGTAAAGAAATTGTTTTCTTATTCAGGTCTTGTGACATTTCTCTTCCATGTGGTGCCATTGCTGACAGCATGAAATGGGAAGGAGTTTTAACACCCTTTTATAATCAGCTGTCTGCTGGATACCTGTGCAATGAATAATTAGCCTCACCTGTGGTTGAATTCTTGTTAAATTAGACATTTGTAGTGTAAAATGTAGCTTTGCTCCAGAAACTTTCAGTGGGGTGTACTCATTTTTGCATCACCCTAAATTGAGTAAAAATGAAAAATGTTTAATCTAACATATTATTAACCGTACTTTCATGTACAGAAGTTATATTAAACTTAGTCTTGTCACCATTTCGGAAATTGTTTTTGTGTTCATTGAGATAGTTTAAAATGTTACTTTTCAAAGGGGGTGTACTCATTTACGCTGAGCACTGTACATGTATTCCTCCACCCTATTGGAGAAACTAAAAGACATAAAAAAAGACTTACTAAAAAAAAAAGTGTCAGATCTTCCTTTGTTCATGAAGGATACAAAAGGAACTGTTTCAGTCAATGATATGATAATTGGTTCATTTAATAAAAAAGTGCCAGTTAATTTTGAAACCAACACTGGTAGACCAAGAACACCTTGTGGTATGAACCTGAACCACATCAGCAGCACAACACTTCTCTAAAAATTTAATTTATTGGATTTAATGGAAAAAGAAAGTGGTGAAACTATACACACAACACATTTTTTACCAGAATATTTATTTACATTAAATGGGTAAGAAGCGGCATACAAAACACTTATATAGTAGCTGGTGTCAATGCACTCCCATACCGCCCTTCTCCATTTCCACAAAAATGTACAAAGATATACACATTAAATTACATTTGCATCAGTCTTTTGGATGATTTTTGAAGCAGGAACATAGTCTGCACTGTATTCTGAATCAGAAGCAGCTCTTTTGATGCTAGAAGGAAGTCTGTGGTGAAGGTCTAGACAGACATCTCCGACTGAGCTGCCGAGCACTTCTCTGTAGACTTCCACCGTCTCCGCTGAAGGCTGCATGTCAAGAACCTGACGCAAGCCCTCAGCTGCCTGCTTTAGACTTTTTAGAGACTGAACAGAATGGAGGAAAATGATGCATGTTAATACAAATGTATTTTATCTATAATTACTGAGACTTTCAGCTCATTAGTATACTTAAAGATTTTTTTTATCTTAATTGGAGAAGCACATTGTAACATGTAATTCAGAAGCACTTTATATAGATAATTATCATTGATTTGTACCTTCATAACCGTACTGGCTTGTTTGAACATTGTTGGTGCAGCAGCTGATACATTTCTGATGATGGTGTCTGTGAAAACCATGTTTAACAGGTACTTATTAATATTGCATAAAACACTGTTTGTACCACAATATACTCTTGCTAAAATAAATAAGTAATTATTAATAAAAAAACTGATGGGGCAAACACCATGAGCTGGGTCCGGCTTTATGTCTTGTGGCTTCACTGCCTGTTCATACAAACCCTAAAATAATGGAGGAAGAGTAAAAACATATAAGCTACATTCACACAGCAACATCAGGGGATTCAGTCTTCTAGGAGCTGTTCAATACAGTGTAATAAACTTTTAGCATCAAAGTGTATTGCATTTTTTATCCCAGTATCTCATTTGAGTTATAGCAAACACAAAAGCTTATTTTTAAACATATTAGGACATCTAGTGGCCAGAGGTGGAACATCTACATTTTTAACAATTTACAGAATGTGATGAGTGAATAGTTCCAATTATAAAAGAAATAATAAATAATAAAGACTAATATAATTTTTTCTAATGTTATTATTTTAATAATTGATTATTTGATTGTGTTTTCTTTAGAAGAATGTTTCTTTAAATATACTGTCAGTTCAAATTTTTTTTTTTTTTTAAAAGAAGTCTCTTATGTTCACCAAGGCTGCATTTATTTGATTCAAAATACAGTAAAAACAGCAATATTGGGAAATATTTTTAAAATTTGAAATAACTGTTTTCTATTTGAATATATTTTAAAATGTAATTTATTCCTGTAATGGCAGAGCTGAATTTTCAGCATTTTTTGATGATCAAAATAAAGGCAATTATCTGAAATAGAAAGCTGCAACATTATACACTATCGTTCAAAAGTTTGGAGTCAGTAAGAATTTTTAAAATTAATTTTAAAGAAATGAACATTTTATTCCGCAAGGATGCAGTAAAGGTGACAGTAAAGACATTTATAATGTTACAAAAGCTTTCTAATTCAGATAAATGCTGTTGAACTTTATATTCATCAAAGAATCTGGAAAAAATGCACACACCTGTTTTCAACATTGATAATAATCAGAAAAATGTTTCTTGAGCATCAAATTAGCATATTAGAATGATTTCTGAAGGATCATGTGACACTGAAGACTACAGTAATGATGCTGACAATTCAGCTTTGCCATAACTGGAATAAAATGCATTTTAAAATATATTCAAATAGATAAATTTTAATAATATTTCACAATATTACTGTTCTTACTGTATTTTGGAACAAATAAATGCAGCCTATGGAACTTCTTTTAAAAACATAAAAAAATCTCACAGATCCCAAACTTTAACGGTAGTATACACACACATAGACTTATAATTATTCGTGTAATGGAGTTAGAAATGAAAAAACAGCATGTCTTACCAGAAGTTTCCTCTCTGCTCTTAACGATCGCACAACCTGGTTGCGTATTTGTTTTGGGTAAGAACTGCGTTTGCAGGCGGTCTCTACAATCTTCTCATCCAGAATGTCATTTACTGTGCTCTCATAATCTAAATATTACAAAAGAATATTGATTCATAATGTCGACATAATATGTTCTCTGAAACCGTGACAGTAACTTACCTTCACAATATTCCTCTGACGCCTCGTCCCATGACAAGCCACCAATAACTATATTTTCTTGTACTACGAACTCAAAATTCTAAAAGAGACAAATAAAGTGAATATAAGAAAAACAAAGAATACAAAAAACAAAAAAACAAAACACATTTGAGTAAATGAGCTTTGAGTTTAGAACTACAGCCACAGTTGCAAATAATAAAAGTCGATATCATAAGTAAATAAGTTAAAAAAAAAAAAAAAAAAACATACCAAAAACAGATGTTGTTACTATAGAAAAACTACTAAAGAGGATTAGGGCCAAGCAAGAAAAATAAATAAATAAAACCATCTCGAGATTAAAGTTGTTAAATTTCGAGAAAAAAGTCGAAATAAAATGTTGAGAATAAAGTCGTTAAATTACGAGAAAAAAGTCGAGATAAAATGTTGAGAATAAAGTCATTAAATTACGAGAAAAAAGTCGTTAAATTATGAGAACAAATTCGTAATTTAACGACTTTTTTTCTCATAATTTAATGACTTTATTCTCAACATTTTATCTCGACTTTTTTCTCGAAATTTAACAACTTTAATCTCGAGATGGTTTTATTTTTTTATTATTGCTTGGCCCTAATCCTCTTCTGTAAAAAACAATGGTAAACTTGATAAGGACAAGAATAATTCAAGTGACATATCTTTTATGTAACTAGACTTACCACAACCATTTCTTGCAACAGTTTGTCTTTATCTTCCGGAGAAATGTGGCACTGGCCATCGAGCAACTTTTTAAATAAGTCTTTATACTTTTCAAGCTGATCACGAACAATTTTTTTTGACTTGACATTTACTCTAAAATCCGCCGCGCTCGCACGTTCGTCCTCCATGACTGCCGCTTATTTTTCAAAATAAACCCTGGAAACGGAAGCAGCAGATTCACAGTGTGTTACTACGAAACAAACCCTGAAAAACAGTTAAGCGGAAGAAGCGTTCCAGTCTCCACGCAATCGTGAATACGCCAAACGGACAGAAATCATGAAACCAAAACAACGAGTGATTTAAAAATAAGGTTATTTATTTGAAGAGAAACAGAAACAGTGCTCAAAATATTTTATATACACTAAAATCATGGCTAGAGAGTTAATTGACTGTCACTGTCACCTGTCAGCAAATGAGTTTACACAGGTAAGAAAACTCATGCAGTCATCAAATTCATTGCGAAAGACTTATCTTAAAGTAATAACCACCAGAGCAGGTCTTTATTGTCTTATCTGTCACTTCTTATAAATGTGTTACAGCCCTACTGAAAAAAAGTTACACTTAAACCAGCCTAAGCAGGTTTGCTGGTCTCAGTGTGTTTCAGCTGGTAGTTTAGAACCAGTGTAATTCTTTTGCCATAGTACAGTATACTTATAGTAAACTAGGCCACTTTTTGACAATAATCAAAACAAAGACAAATGTTTCCATATAGTGTTTTATGTAAACTGTTGTATAGGCTATGTATGTCATCAGTATCATTGTGATTATGTAAACTATATACAGACAAATGATTTGTTGCTACACCAAGCAGAAATCAAGTGCACAGTGATACAGTTACAGAAGTTATTTTTATATTTTTTCCCCCTAGGACATAGACGATGTACTTCTGAGAGCTAAAAAGGTAAGCTTTTGTCAAAGAAATGAATAAAAGCTGATAAACAAGACTCAGATGTCGCAACAATGGCCCCTTCTGTTTAATGTAATTGTAGGCTGGAGTGAAAGCTCTTGTGGCGGTTACAGAGGGAGCCAGTGAGTTTGAGAAAGTTATTCACTTGTCAAAAATGTAAGTTGAACACAACCTCTCATGTATCAACAAAAGCTTTGGATGAAAACATTCTCACTTAGGAGGATCTCAAAATCACCATGTTGCCTTTAGAATGACAAAGTTTCATTTGCACCACGTATGCTTACACAGCACCGGACACATGCAGCTTTACTAATATTTAATGTTTTTCATATAGCTATCCTGGTTTTGTGTTCCCTTGTTTTGGCATTCATCCCCTTCAAGAGTCAGGGAGTGACTTGCACAGTGTCAAGGTTCAGGTGAATATGACATAAAATAACAAAGAAAGATAGTTTTACTGTGCTTCATGACCTTGGTGCAAAAAATATTAGTTTTGTTTTGACAGGACCTGGAGCCAATCCTTCCTTTGTTCCAGAGGCATAGAGATAATATTGTTGCGGTTGGAGAGGTAAAGTATGAAAGTGTCTTGGGAAATTATATTAAATAGACACTATTGGGGATTTTTATAATATTATTTGAATATTAATTTGAATGATTTGACCCAACACTCACCAAACCAAAATAAAGCATTCAGCTTACTTTAAATACATAGTTTTATACCTTCTTAATGGACCTTATAGTCTTGTAACATAGAAGTAGGGAAATCATTTTTAAAGGGATAGTTCATCCAAAAATGAAAATTCTGTCATTAATTACTCACCCTCATGTCGTTCCAAACCCGTGAGATTTTCGTTCATCTTCGGAATGCAAATGAAGGTCTTTTTGATGAAATCTGAGAGCTCTCTGTCCCTCCAGGCTTAGTCCAAAATTTCTGAAGCGGCTCGATCGCTTTATATGATGAACAGATTTAATTTAGGCTTTGATGTATGAGTTGATGAATGTTTATATGTGAATGAAAGACTAAATTCAATCTGTTCATCATATAAAGCGATCGAGTCTCTTCAGAAAATTTGTACTAAACCACTCAATTCATATGGATTAGTTTTACGATCTCTTTATGAGCTTTTTGAAGCATCAAAGTTTCAGTTGCGTAGCTGTCTATGGAAGGACAGAAAGCTCTCAGATTTCATCAAAAATATCTTCATTTGCATTCCGAAGATGAACAAAGGTCTTACGGGTGTGGAACGACATGAGGGTGAGTAATAAATGACAGAATTTTCATTTTTGGGTGAACTGAAATTAGTCCTAAGAAACTTGGGTAAAGTTGGTTTTATATTCGCACATTCGGACATCCGTATTCAATAGCCTTGTTAATCACACTACATTGGACATTCATTGGACATTCACAAGTAAATATGCTATTAAAACAATACTTGCCTATTTTGATCAACTGTGAAAAATGTTGTAATTTGACAATCGTTGGTTGTCAAAATCCTGGCGCTGCTTAAAATTTGCAAACATTAATTTATTGCACATTTACTGGAAAGTCTGAATTTATCAGAAGTCTGAATGTGCGAATATAAAACCAACTTTACCCAAGTTCCTAAGTGAGAAAAAGTAAAGGAGGCCTCGGCAAACTTCCAAAGGGGCTTCAATATGACTTAAAATGCTTTAAAATAAGTCAAAACGAGCATTAAAATAAGTCAAAACAACTAGATGTAAATGATATGAAAACAAACTAAATAGATATTTATTATTTTAAATCATGCCCTTAACAACTGTTTTTTTTTTTTTTTTCCTTTTGAAGAACTCTAATAGAGTGCCTCAGGGATGACGCGTTTTTGTAGGCAAAACCCGGAAGTGAGTTCGCATTTTAGGACTTCCAGTTCCAACGCCGTAAAGTCTATGGGTTTTTTGAATGGGTTTTTGCTAAATCGCCTGAAATAAGGTCTGTGGTTAACAAAGCCTCTAAATATTTTCACGTTTTGATCTATGACATAAATCACACCAGTTATAACCCGCTTGTGATTTTTTTTTAAACTTTTAATGTGTCTTAAAATCTAACAATGCTAACAAATTGCTAAAAGGGACTACTTCCTTTGGCGGGGACTTTAGATGTCATCATGACAAACAGGACATTTGGACAGCATTTCTCATGAAAAAGTGGATAAGTATTCATACACAGCGCATATATAATCAGTGAGCATGTTTTTAAATAGAGTTGTTTTCTAAATACAGTTTGAGGAAGCTTGGTGGTGACGACGTTGATCTGTGACCATGGTGTGCTGTAGTCCGATTATAGCCTACTGTTAGCTTTTTATATCTGATGACTTTATTTAGGCTTCAAAATCTATAAATGTTGTGTTAACTTGTAAAGATTATCTTGATAGACAAAACGTGTAAGTGGCATAACCCTTTGTTAAACACAGAGCTTATTTTCTCGATTTTCCAAAAGTCTATGGGAAAAATGAATAGGCTTTCAGTCGAGGGAACCCGTGCGCCGCTAACTTCCGGGTTGGCCTACAAAAACGCGTCATCCCTGGGGCACTCTATTCCCATGGTTTTGGAAAACCTGGCTGTACGAGCAAGCCTAATTTCAAAAGTGTGATTTCTAGACCTGGGGAAAAAAATAATAATAATAATGTAAATAACTAAAATCTTGTAACTCAGTGGGCATTTTTAATTATTTTTTTTTTTAAATATTTTCTTTTTTTCTAGTTGTAAAAAAAACTAACATATTTTATCAGTAGAAACTGGGAGTAAAAAAAGCATTATCCTTAATGCTTATCCAGTAAATCATATAAAATGAAAAAGGTCATGGCACCTTCAAATATTGTTGTATACAATGGAGGGTCTTGGAGTCAAAAAGAACCACTGGTCTAGGGATATTAAAATAAGACTAGGCCTCACATTCCTGAAGTTGATTTTGAATCTCAAGTCTCAATATTGTACTAGTTGAACTACTTTGTGTGTTTTTTTTCTCTCCACAGATTGGTCTTGACTTTACCCCCTGGTTTGCAAATACTAATCAAGATCGTGATGAACAGATAAAAGTCTTTATAAAACAACTTGAAATATCTAAAGAACTGGATTTACCAGTGTGAGTGGCAACATGACATTTTATTACAGAGTAACAGGAAATCATACAAGCAGCCCAGAAATGTTTGCACAATTTGCCTCATTGTAACATTACTTTGCATAGCAACATATATTGTACATCCTGAACGGACAGTTCTTTTTGCAGCCTCTTCAATGCTCTTATCACTTGTCTTGAAGGAATGTACATTCCCGCTCAGCAGCCAAGGTTACTATAGCCACAATGAAAGAACTGGGTAAGAGCAATTAGCTAGCAAATCATTGTGTCTCTGTGACCTTTCTGAATTTCTTGCGTAATTCTGCTTTTATGTCTTTAGGGATTAGACAAGCATTATTGCATAATTTTGCTGGGAAGCCATCGGTTGCTATGGAAGGGGTTCAGGCTGGATTCTACTTCTCCTTTCCTCCTGCCGTCAGCAAAAACGAGCAGGTTGGATAAAGATTCTCTTTTAATAACCATGCTCTTCTGCCATAAAGTCATAAATAAGTATAAGTATGCAATAAAGACATGAAACATGTGTCAATGAATCTCAGATGACCCTGTTGCACGTCACATGCCATTTCACTGCAAATATTAGCACATCCTGTACACAGAATGTATTTTTTAACTGGAAATGTATGAATTATTTAAACGTGTATGGACCTTATGTAACAGACATAGAGTTTGACAAAAGTTTTGTTTTCTTTAAAGGTTTAATTCACCCAAAAATGAAAATTCTGTCATTAATTACTCACCCTCATGTCGTTCCACACCCGTAAGACTTTCATTCATCTTCGGAACACAAATTAAGATCTTTAATGAAATCTGAGAGCTTTCTGTTCCTTCATACAACCACTTTCACATGGTGAAGTCACATGGATTAGTTTAATGATGTAATTTACTAACTTTCTGTGGCTTGAAAGTGGTAGTTGCGTTGGCTGTCAATGGAGGGACAGAAAGCTCTCAGATTTCATCAAAAATTGAATTCATTTCTGTTCTGAAAATCAACAAAAGTCTTATGGGTTTGGAACGACAAGAGGATGTGTAATTAATGACAGAATTTACATTTTTGGGTGATCTAACCTTTTAATATATTATACTGTACTTTAAATACAGAGAGCAAAGTTAATCAGACAGATTCCACTGGAACACATTTGCCTTGAGACAGACTCTCCAGCCTTGGGGGTTGACAAACATGTAAGTCCTAACCTGTTATAATAATCCAATTTTTATGTATCACTGAAATGTTTTGAACCTCACTGCCTGTGTTTTTCCTTTTACTGCTCTAGGTTAGAAATGAACCCGGAAACATAATAATCAGCTGTGAATACATTGCAAAAGTTAAGGGAATATCTTCAGATGTAGTTATGGAAGTCACAACACAAAATGCCCTTCGATTGTTTTCTAAGTTAAAAACCTAGAATAATTTATTATCTTATTTAATTTTATAAATAAAGAACTCACTCAAAAACCAATTGGTTTTATCCATGCACTCAAAATGAAGTCTGGAGTCTGAAGCTTTTAAGCTACAAAAATGATGTAAGTATCACAAAAGGATCAATTAGATTAGTGACTGTCAGGCCAGCTTTGTTTTGTGAACAAATTTTCCCCAACAAAGATTTTATTTTCTGTTTCTATCAAAAGAAAGACATTCATACAGGTTTTGACATGAGTATGATGGGCAAATGACAAATTTTTAATTTTTGGGTGAACTGTCTATTGCTTTAATTGTGACTTTGTTAACATCATTGTATTTTATACGTAAATGGTTTAAATAAAAAAATAAACCACTATGTTTTATTGCCAGATTGTTTCATTATACATTTTTATTACTGTCTGTAGAAAAACATTTGCTTTGCACTGAGGTTGATTGCAGTTCCTCACACCAGGTGAGCTTTATCTGGAAGGATAAAAGTAGACCATATTTTATTTCATCTCATAAAGCATGCAAAATGCTACCAATGCTATTTAAAGTATAGCTAACTTTCCCAACAAGTTTAAAACCAATTTGAGGTTCATCTTACAGCCGTCTTCAAAGTGTCTCCGCTCGGGATGTGTAGTGTTGTTGCTGCTGCCCATCCAGGAGCACCGCTGCTCGGGACGCGCAGTCTGCAGCCCGCTGAAGTCACAGCTGTTTCTGAGGTGACAACGGAAGTGTTTCCTTTCAGGTAAATTCCAGAACCTGCTGGTTGTCTCTACGCGACACCACGTCTCTCTCTGCATATTAAACTCATACAGTTGGTCTTGCTTTGATTTTGACATGTTATTATACGTAGGCTAGGCTACTTGTTAAGTCGAAATAGCATATGGCTAGTTCAGTCGTTAATGTTTAGAAAAATGTAACCATGGTAACCACGCATGGAGCCTACATGTAATGTGTCCAGAGGTTACATATTTCAAAATTAACTTAAATTTCAGAGTTCGCTGTAATTTCGGTCGTGTTCAACTTGTTTTGTGTAGCGATTGATTCTATTTGACATGTTAATAATAAAAAATAATTAAAAAAAAGAATGATTTTTGATATCCTCTCTATCTATATAAATCTTAACAGTTAGGACTTAATTCGCGTCAATGGAAAGCATATTTACACTCTCTGAATCGTTGCCTATTCTCTATATAGTGCACTATGTGCCATTCATCATAGAAACTAGTAAATGTGTGAACAAATAAATGACCGATTTCAGCCGCAGCTTCAGTGTCTTTTGGTAGTGTAGGAGGGGGCAGGACTTCAGATTCTAGAGAGCATTTGATTGGACAGAAGATTTGATGAGAAGCTGAAGTGCGATGTGATGTCATGAAATTCGTGATCCATTTTAGCGGAAGTGAACGACTGTAGGTGCGTCCCAATTCGTACTTGTGCAATATTCTATGACGTTTTTTAAGTATAAATAGTGCGAGTAGTGCGTTCACACAGAAAATTCCAAAAAGAAAAAGTGCACTTTAAATACCCGGATGATGCACTTATTTAACGGAAAAAATGAAGTGTGGAATGTTGGACACTTCGTGCACTCAACTGTCGCAGCTTTAATTATGTAGTGGAGGGGAAGGGAGGATCGGACTCCGTTGTTAAATGACAAAATAACCTTATACAATTCACGCACTACATGGATGAGTGCATAGTGCATAAGTACATAGTGTATAAGTGCATAGTGTATAGTGCGTCATTTGGGACGCAACTTGTAAGTTTTGAATGCTAATATCTCAATGTAAATTTTGTCATTGTTTTGGAACACACTTACTTATAACACTAACATATTCATACTTAAAGCTAAAAAACTTAAATTTTGATTTCAGGGGGGCTTTAAGAGAGATTTCCAAACCGTCTTTATAAAGCAAAATTAAAACAGTAACGTCAATTTCACTTGACCTAAGTTTAAAAATTGTGTTAAACATATGTAATTCTTTTACATTGTCACGCTTTTAACAGCTTTTTTTTTTCTTCTAAAAGTCTCACAAATTTTAGCTACTCTGTTCCCCAGCCAAGTTTGAAACTGTAAACTTTTAGTATTTTATGAAAATATTTAAATGTAATTTAATATAGAAATTACATTTAAATATTTTCATTTCTGTATAGTGTGCTTATTAAATACATTAAACATTTTAGGAATACGGAAAAATAATTTTATTTGCCAAAAGATCAAAAGGTATTACATAGTCACCAGTGTTGGGTAAGTTACACAAAAAAAGTAATCCACTACAAATTACTACATTAAAATTGTAATTTGATTACATTACTGATTACTGCATGTAAAAAGTAATCAGATTACTACTTACTTTACATTCAAGTTACTTTGAAAACCTATAAAACCTACAAAAATAAACCACAAAGTGAAACTCATAGTTCTTTCCATAATTTAAAATTGACTGAAAAATATTACAGAAGTATGAAAACAGCAACTTGACTTAAAGTTCCAATGCATTACTAGAACTTAAACTTAACATTTTTAGAACCTGCCTAACAATGAAAACTATTCTCTTTACATTTGTCTGTGAATGTCTTATCTACAACAGTCCTTGCTGTATGTAACATGTGTGTGCTAACTTAACTGTGTTTATATTGTTATGTAACTGCATTAAAGACAGGAGAAAAATTGCCTTATAAATAGAAAACATTTCTAATAACATTTGAAAAGAGTATTGAACAGTATTGTTCAGAAGTTACCTTCCCACCCGATCATGAACAAAAATTCAGTCTTGTTTAGGCAAGTTTGTACCGTTCTCATTTTGGGCACTTAAACAGAAAGCATTCTACAGCAAAACCCATTGCCAAGGAGGATATCTGTGCCCAAAGCGAGAACGGTACAACCTTGCCTAAACAAAATTGTTGTTTAGGCCAGGTTGTACCGTTGTACTGTTCTTGTTTGGGGCGTGGGTATCCTCCTTGGCAATGGGTTTTGTTGTAGAATGCTTTCTGTTTAAGTGCTTCAAGAATTTGCTGGTCAAGTTAATAGCGATATAAAGTTTGTTAGAAATTGCACACAATTTGCATTTAACAGTAATATTTTTGTTTTTACGCATATTGAAATCAAAATTATATTTGTATTTCCACTTGAAAAAACAACCAGCACACTCATCTCCGCCCATTTTAGCACACGTTCTCTGGTGATTCATTAAAGCGCTTGCTCATCAAATGACGCATCCGTGCCAAACGTGATTTCTTTTAGAAATGTTTTATTTCCTTGTAACAACGTAACGTAATTTTATTGACATCAGTAACTGTAATCAAATTACATAAATTTAAAGGATTAGTTCACTTTCAAATTAAAAGAAATGAAGGTTTTTGATGAAAACATTCCAGGATTTTCCTCCATATAGTGGACTTCAATGGCCTCCAAACGGTTGAAGGTCAAAATTAGTTTCAGTGCAGCTTCATAGCGTTTAACAAGATCCCAGACGAGGAATAAGGATCTTATTTAGAGAAACCATTGCTCATTTTCTAAATTAAAAAAAAGAAGTATGTTTTAACCATAAATGCTCATCTTGAACTAGCTCTCTTCTTCTTTATTAGAATTCCAGCAGTGTAGACACTGCTAAGTGTATTACTGCCCTCCTCAGGTCAAAGTTTGAACTAATTGTTATATACTTGCACTAGCATATTGTATATGACAATTTTATTCAAACTTTAACCTGAGGAGGGCAGTAATAAACTTAGCAGTGTCTACACTGCTGGAATTCTAATAGAGAAGAAGAGAGCTAGTTCAAGATGAGCATTTATGGTTAAAGCGTAAATCATTTTTATTTATTTTATAAGAAAATGTGCGATGGTTTCTCTAGATAAGACCCTTATTTTTCGTCTGGGATCGCTGTAAACTGTAATTTTAACCTTCAACCCTTTGGAGTCCATTGAAGTCCACTATATGGAGAAAAATCCTGGAATGTTTTCATCAAAAACCTTAATTTCTTTCCGACTGAAGAAAGAAAGACATGAATATCTTGGATGATATGGGGGTGAGTAAATTATCAGGAAATTTTAATTTGAAAGTGAACTAATCCTTTAAAATGTAATGCGTTACATTACTGCGTTATCAGGAAAAGTAATAAGATAAGTTACTTTGTAACGCATTTGATAGTCACATACAACAATAGCTAGCTGCCAAAAAAGCGACACAAATGTCAGTACATTTAAAACGTTATAGGCTGTTTTCAGCAGTTTTTTTTTTTTTTGGTTTGCTTTAAAAGGTTTTTCTATAATTTAAAGTCATAAAATGTAAGAACTTTGGTTTGCACATTAAGGGTGCTTTCACAGTGGGTTTGATTGCCTGGACCGAACCCGAGTTCAGAACACAGTGATCACATCATCCAAACGAACGTACCGAACTCTTACGTCAATCGAACCCGGGTGCGCGCACCAAAAGTGCAAATGTGAAAGCACCGAGTAAAGAGGAAAAAAATGCCTGAAGCGCCTCGTTCAACGCAGCTCATTGTTCACTGTCTACTAGTGTACTTTGGGCTGTTGAAGGCTCGCCCACTTGCCCCGCCCCATCTGCAGTCTCATTGGTCCTTGCCAAGCCTATAAATCCACTTACTGTAGTGGTTGACGAGCTAAAGCGGAGCAAGCAAATCCGAAGGGGATGCGCACATCACGCCATCATCTCTCACATGCTGCTGAAGCCGGTAGTAATCGGAAACGTGTCCCCAATTCACGCCGTTGATCAAAATTACATGGTTTTATTTACATTATTATCAAGTGGACCATCCGAAAACGTCATCCTGATCTCTTTGTGTCATACGCCTAACAGGAAACGTTTTGAGAGTTGCGTATCTAGTCCGATTTGATATGAACTAGAATCGTTTATGTCTAAGTGAAAAGGTTAATTTTGTCGAAATGGTGGCAGGTGAGTTTCTTCCAGAGCAGCATGTTCTGCCTGACAGCACACCTGACGGTAGAGTCACAGAAGGAAATACAGACGAGGACAGCGGCTACAAGGAGCTTTCCAATGGATCGGTCCATATAACATTGGATCCAAAGGTGCTGGAACAGGAGCTTCCACCACCGGATGAAAAAGAAGCGATGCTTCCCGCTGAGCAGAATAACGATGAGCTCGAGACGAGACTCTACTGGAGGCGGTTTGCTGTTCTCGCCGTGTTCAGCCTCTATTCGCTAGTCAACGCCTTTCAGTGGATCCAGTACAGCATCATTACGAACATCTTCATGGAGTATTATGAAGTATCAAGCACCACGATTGACTGGCTCTCTGTGGTCTATATGGTCGCTTATGTGCCTTTAATCTTCCCCGCGACGTGGCTGCTGGATAAGAAGGGGCTGAGGATGACAGCGTTGTTAGGGGCCGGGTTGAATGCTTTGGGTGCGTGGGTGAAGTGCGCCAGCGTAGGGCCCAACCTGTTCTGGGTCACCATGGCCGCACAGATCATATGCTCTGTGGCACAGGTGTTCATCCTCGGTCTCCCCTCCAGAATCGCGTCCGTTTGGTTCGGCCCGAAAGAAGTTTCCACGGCCTGTGCCACAGCGGTGTTGGGCAACCAGGTGTGACCTGTAAATGACATGACATTTGTGATAAATTTGGTTAAATATTACTCGACATGTGGCATATTACCAATGTCACTTCACTTGGTATTTAAAATTGCTTATAGTTACAGTGAGGTCAGCTTCATTAAATAATTTCACGTTATGTTGTTAAGTAGCCAAAATGCCATGGTTACCGTAGCTTCCACTACTGGAAATTTCAGCTCTAGCTGGAAGCTGTGTTTTGGAAGATGATCATAAGTGAATTAGCTCTATTAATAGGTCTTTCAAGCATTCAACAAGTTCAAGCTGGTCCAGGTATTCTGTTCCCATTGACTTCCATTGTATGTTATTACCAGTAACTGTAGAAATGATTATTTTGGCGGGAACTATGGTAACCATGGTACATTTTTTGTTAGGGTGCTTAGTATTTAAATGCATAGTCATATAAACACTTTAATTTACAGTGAGACCAGAAATAATTAACATTGTGTATTATTCTTAAAGGGATATTTCACCCAAAAAAAAATAAAAAATCTGTCATTAATTACTCACCCTCATGTCATTCCAAGACTTTCATTCATCCTTGGACACAAATTAAGATATTTTTGATGAAATCTGAGGCGCGCTTTCTGTCCCTCCATAGACAGCTATGCAACTACTACTTTGACACTTCAAAAAGCTCATAAAGAGATCGTAAAAACTAATCCATATGAATTTAGCAGTTTAGTCCAGATTTTCTATACAGACTGGACCGCTTTATATGATGAACAGATTTAATTTAGGCTTTTATTCACATGTAAACATTGATCAACTCACACATCAGTCGTGGTAAACGGAAGCTCAAGCATGTTTGCTTGACGCATGTGAGAACCAGTGAGGTTCAATCTCATGTGTTGCGCAGTGCGTTTGAGCTTCTGCAAGAGATTTGTTTTCGTGCGTCAAGTAGGTTTGGTTGAGCTTCTGTTTATGTTCGCTGATCAATGTTTACATGTGAATAAAAGCCTAAATTTAATCTGTTCATCATTAAAAGCAGTCGAGTCTCTTTAGAAAATTTGGACTAAACCACTCAATTCATATGGATTAGATTTATGATCTCTTCATGACATTTTTAAAGTGGCAAAGTGGTAATTGCGTAGCTGTCTGTGGAGGGACAGAAATCTCTCAGATTTCAAAAAAAAAATCTTCATTTGTGTTCTGAAGATGAACGAAACTATTAAGGGTTTGGAATGACATGAGGGTGAGTTATTAATGACAGAATTTTCATTTTTTGTGTGAACTATCACTTTAAAGAGTGTTTGTTTTATTATTGTTTTATGTGCTGATTTTTTGTGTGACTTACAGTAAATGTTATTTCCCTTCAGCTTGGTGTAGCCATAGGTTTCCTGCTCCCACCTGTTCTGGTTCCCAACACTGCAGACGACAAAGACCTCATGGGCCACAACATCAGCATAATGTTCTATGGAACAGCTGGAGTTTCAACTCTGCTCTTCCTTCTAACAATATTTGGTAATAATCAATGTGCATTTCACATTGTTAGAACTTTTTTCCAGAAGTTGAGTAAAAGATAAACAAGGAGATTTAGAAATAAATCCAACTGATGCATATATTAATGCTACAAATTATGCAAAATGACCTTCTCTCATTCAGTCTTCTGCATGCTATGCTTTTATGTCATTATAGTTCACAATACACAGTCATGTTGCAACTAGTTGATTTGGAACACCTGGCACATTATCCTTGCATATGATGATGTGTCATCTGTCATCAGAATATAGGAAAGTGCTGTTTTATAAACACAGGCAGGAGAGTTCTATGCAACAATGATTAATATTTTAAAGAGTATAAAAATTAATATAAGTATGTTAATCTCTCACGACAGCTTTAAACATGTTTAGTAATCAGATTATCAGAATTAGATGTTAATGTGTGTGTCTTTCAGTCATTAAGGACAGACCTCCACTCCCACCCAGCAAAGCCCAAGCTGTTCTCTCCACTGTTCCAGCTGAAGACTATTCATACAAAAAATCAATCGTTAACCTCTTTAGGAGCAAGCCCTTCATTCTGCTCCTCATCAGCTATGGTGAGAAAGGCAATTATTCAATACAAAAATTGGCCTGTTCATACCAAGAATGAAAACTATATTAGCGTTCACAGCATATCGTTCTGTTTATTCTAAGCACACGCTGCAGTTATGGATGGACAACGCTATCTCAAGACCAATTCGTACTTATTCTACGAGGTGGCTATTTCGTATAAATTCATACGACCTCACTCGTGTGAATTCGTACGATTTGTCTAAACCCCAGTGACGGTTAGGTTTAGGGGCGGGGTTTGGGGTAGGTCATTCGTATGAATTCATACGAATTTGTCAACTCGTAAAATACATACGATTTAGCAAAAAACGTATGAATTAGTACGAGTGAGGTCGTATGAATTCATACGATTTAGCCACCTCGTAAAATACGTATGAATTGCCGTGAGATCGGGTTGGGATGGAAGGATGATTGGCTGTCAATGATTTTATGTTTCATCAGCTGGAAAAAATCATTCTGAAAGTGATTCCAGCAACATTGTTCTTCTATGCCGTTATTGTTATAGTTGTTGTCAGTGTGGATTCTGATATTCTTTATATTTAGAACGATTTTTAGAACTATATCTTTATTGTTATAGTTATCGTACGTCCTTGGTATGAATGGGCCATATGATGTTTTAAACATTATGACTTTTTTTTCCATGAAACACAAAAGCAAAATTTGTTTTTCTTTAAAATATAATGCATTTCAATAGGTTATCTATATTTTTAATTTTTTTTTTTATATTTCTTAAATTTTTGGGTTAACTGTTCCTTTAATCTAATTTTAGTATTTTCCCTGTGCTTTTAATAGAGCACCATATACCATTCATTATGAGATTTTGTTATTTTATCTTGTGTATGTCTTATTAATTTAATACTGTAATTATACAGTATCAACCTTCTCTAATGCTGCAGTTTTAGTTTTATTATATAGAAAGTTCTGCACTTCAGCAAATATTGTCAGTTCTTTTTTTTTTTTTTCTCTCATTTTCAAAATATCTGATTATGTTTTTAGGCATCATGACCGGATCATTCTATTCTGTATCTACACTTCTCAATCAAATGATAATTACTTATTATCCGGTAAGTGACCTTTGATAAACTCTGCATGAATATGCAATGCTATGTGCATGTGTGTAAGGGGTCTTTCTGGGTCCGTCTCAGGCGCACCACGGTACTCTTTGCCGGGAATGGGCAGCTGGTCACCGATTTATTGTCCAGTTCATTAGCAGCTTTTCATGCATGCCTGCTACTCATGACAATGATACAAATGAATAGACGAGCTCTTCTGTGTACATTCCCAAGTTTGATCTGTCCGAATGTTCTGCAGACTTTCCCACAAGGCTTAAGTTTAGTGAATATCACCATGTGATATTTCTTACTGTGCATAGCACTTCCATATCTGGTCATGAGAACTTTTAAAAAGAGGTGTCACTGACAAATGAAAAGTTAGGTCAGGTGCACACTGTACGATTTATAATAGTCCTTGACAATAATTGCTTGTCACAAGATCCCTGTAAACCATGTCACAGTCAAGATTCGTTAAAAGGATTTGTTGCACACAAGAAGACTCGTTCAGAGTTTTACATCATCAATCCATGACATGTTAGGGGTCTTAATCTGCAGTTTTGTATGTATTTGAATGATTAAGAGCAATAAGCCACGAAAAATAACTCAACTTGGTACTCACAAGCTGTTTGAGAGGCAGCTTTATGTCCGCGACACTTATATAGATCAGTGGTGCGCGTGCTTACACCAAAACCTGCGAGAATGAGTAAAATGCGCAGTAGCCACAAGTAGTAATAGTGAGCGAGAGGAGGCGGGTGTGTGTCAATTTGCCATCTGAGAGAAGAGAGAACGATAACGCACAACTGTTATCGGTGTATCGATACTGCGGAAAATGAGTATTGGAATCGTTTCAGATATTTTTGTGTCAATACATATCAATATATCAATATTTTTGATGAAAACAAAGGGTTTTCTTGACCAAAAACAAAGGGTTTGTTTGTACCAAAATCCTGAGTGCAAAGCTTGCAGGAGGACAGTATCACTAGCATGTTTAAAAGTCATAGAAATGTTCATTTGACCTATTAAAACACCTTTAAACCTTCTAAAACTTTTTTTTTTTAGGGTGAAGAGCTAAATACAGGCCGAATCGGCTTGACTTTGGTGGTGGCTGGAATGTTCGGCTCAATACTGTGTGGAGTCTGGCTGGATCGTACTAAAACCTATAAGTATGTATGTCTGCTAAACCAGTGGATTTTTTTTCTCTGATGTTTTGAAGTACTGGCTTTAAAGCATTTAGCTCTTGCACTCATATTAGTTTTCATTATTAGCTGCTGCTAATCAGTAAATCGTTTTGACTATGTTGAGTATATTTATTTTCTTTCTAATTTTTAATTTAAGGTGCTGCCATTGGCAAAATTTCGACAATATATTGTGGTCAAAAAGGTCCATTTTCTGTTGTCAATTGTGTGACAATGCATTAAGTAGTAAGATTTGGACCATGAAAATGTCATTTTACTATCCCTCATCAGTTAATTTTATCAATCTCAATCAATTCATTTTTCCTCTCACCCTTTAGATTGACAACATTGATCGTCTACGTGCTGTCCTTTATTGGAATGGTGGTGTTCACATTCACGCTGAACTTGGGATATCTGCTTGTTATCTTCTTTACTGCTGGGGTCCTAGGGTAAGCCTGCCATTAAAGTTCAACTTATTGTGCCTGTTACTATCATTTAATTTGTTACTATTTAATTTCTTACCTGTTACTATCATTTAATATCCAGACCATAGCTATTTCACAAGTTCACACATGCAAATAAGTCAGATAGATTAAATGGTATAAGTATTCGGCGTGCCGTCTGAGGAGAGGGCTCTGAGTCCGGTATTTGGCCCGAACCCAGAGTACTCCCCACGTATTCCTGGTTGTGGGCAGCTGTTTCTATGGTGCAGAGATGATGCATTTTTGTAGGCCAAAACCCAGAAACGAGTTCGCATTTTAGCACTTCTTGTTCCATTGTCACAAAGTCAATTGGTTTTTTTGGATGGCTTTTTGGTTAAAAGGCTGAAATATGGTTGTTGGAAGCTTGGTGGTGACGTTGAAGTCGTGGGACCTTGGTGTATTTCATTTATAGCCTACCTTTAGCTTTTAACTTCTGGCTTCAAAATTCATGAAAGTTGTGTTCATCTGTGAAAATTATCTTGATGGACAAAACTTATAAGTATCATAATTCTTTGTTGATTACAAAGCTTGTTTTTTGCAATAATCCAAAGGCTTATGGAAAAATCCTATTGGGTTTTTGTCGAGGTAACCAGGGTGATGGTAACTGCCGATTGGCCTACAAAGTGACCTCATACCTGCACCACTCTATTGGAATGGTCAAAGCCGGTCTGTGAACACTCGAGAGCAAGTTGACTATGCATCAGTACCCGTCATTCATGACACCTGTGTGACAGCCGACATAAACTAAAGGACTGGGCTTATATACCCGATACCAATCAGTAAAAAAAAAAGCATAATCAGCCCCGATACCTATTCTTGAGATCGATCCGGGATATATATATATATACACACAGTGGCATGAAAAAGTATGTGATCCCCTTGTACTGAGTAAGATATCTGTGAAAATGAGAATTATTTTAATAAAATAAGAGGGATAATAAAAAATGCATGTTATTTTTTGTTTAGTACTGTCCTGAGTAAGATATTTTACATAAAAGATGTTTGCATTTAGTTCACAAGACAAAACAATAGCTGAATTTATTAAAATAACCCCATTCATAAGTATGTGAACCATTTTGCATATTTGAACCCTTTCCAGCAACCCTTTTTTCATACTGAGGACAACTGAGGGACTCAAACTCAACTATTAAAAAAGGTTCAAACATTCACTGATGCTCCAGAAGGAAACACGATACATTAAGAGCCAAGGGGTGAAAACTTTTGAACAGGATGAAGATATTATATATAGTCTATATATAATATATATATTATATATAGACTATATATAAGATATTATATATATATATATATATATATAGTCACAATTTTTCTTATTTTGTTTAAATATCATTGTTTTAATTTAGTAATGCCCTTCGGAAGCAACAGAAGATACTTGCATGTTTCCCGGCAGTAAAATTAAGTACAATTTACCTTGATATTTGAATTCAAAAGTTTTCACCCCCCGGCTCTTAATGCATTGTGTTTCCTTCTGGAGCATGAGTGAATGTTTGAACCTTTTTTAATAGTTGTGTTTGAGTCCCTCTATTGTCCTCAGGGTGAAAAGATGAATCTCAAAATCATTCAGTCACTGCTGAAAACGGTTCAAATATGCAAAAATGCTTGAAAACTGATGAATCTGCAGGACCTGGAGGAATTTTCTGAAGAACAGAGCTCAGTTTAACTGCTCAGGACAAACAAAAGACTCATGAACAACCATCATAAAACAAAAAAACAGTCGTAGATCATCAGGTTACCACACACAGTATTGAGAATCAATGGTTCACATACTTATGAATGGGGTCATTTTAATAAATTCAGCTATTGTTTTGTCTTGTGAACTCAATGCAAACATCTTTTATGTAAAATATCTTACTCAGGACAGTTCTAAAAAAAAAATAACATGCATTTTTTATTATCCCTCTTATTCTCATTTTCACAAATATCTTACACAGTACAAGGGGATCACATACTTTTTCATGCCACTGTGTGTGTGTGTATATATATATATATATATATATATATATATATATATATATATATATATATATATATATATATATATATATATATATATATATATATATATATATATATATATAAAAGCATGTGTCTTAGGACTAATTCTCATTTGTCTGTGAAACATTCTGATTATTGTAAACAAGTCAGCAGCACAAGTTCTTTGTTTAAATATAGCAGAAGTGGTCACTGGTCAGGTTTCGGTTTCCTATTGTTGTTTGATACATGCTTGTACATGCTGTACGTTAGCTATTCACATTCAAATAGTTCTCTGTCAGCCAGGTACATATGACTCATGTTACTACTATTCTAATCAAAAGGTTTTTTATGACTGGTTACCTTCCCATTGGCTTTGAATTCGGCGTTGAAATCACATACCCTGAGTCAGAGGGCACATCATCTGGTCTTCTGAATGCTTTTGCACAGGTAAGTTTGGACTGCTCATTCTCAACTTGCTTCATTTTTGCAATAAGCTTTCAGCTGATCATTTCCATACTCGCCCTGGTAACCACTATCAGTTTGAAGAGCCTGGTGGAATACAAACCCACATTTAATTATCTCCAATATTTTGAAGAATAAGTCGTTGGTATTTCAATATTTCTGTCTCATACAGTAACTTTAATTTTTAGGTGTTCGGCATAATTTTTACTCTCATACAAGGGCGACTGACCACAGACTACGGCCCACTCAGCGGAAACATTTTCTTGTGTGCTTGGATCCTCTTTGGCATTGTTCTAACAGGTTACTTTTCTTATTTACAGGCCTTTCTCTTATTGATCAGTATTGTTGGTGAACAGCATTAAAAAATGTTTGTGTTGTTCTTACAGCTCTGATTAAATCAGACCTCAAAAGACACAACGTCAATATGAGCAATACAGACAAAGGACAAGCAGTAAGTCTCATTTTTATGCTATTCATCACTTTTGTAAAATAAATATGCCAAACACAGAGAGGCAAATCTTGATAACGTGAAGTGGTAGATATCTCAGTGAATTTATTATCAGTTTAGTGCGAGATCAAAGTCAAAAAGGGCAAAAGCCATGCTGTTTGACCAAAGTGAATATTCATTGGTACAGAGAATACAGAGATTTTGCCTCACATATTTGAAAGTAAAATGTAATGTCATTTTTATTTTGTATTTTATTTTGTGTTTATTTATTTGTATTATTATTTTTGGTTGTACTTTATTTTAAGATGATGTAGTTAAACTGTAATTACTGAGTAATATTAATTAACTACATGTACTTACTATAGAGTTATGGTTAGGGTTAGGTTTAGGGTTAGTTACTTGTAATTATGCATAATTTACTGTTATTACTATAGTAAGTACATGCAGTAATGTGTAATTATGTCACCTTAAAAACAGTGTTACCTTATTTTTTTTGGAAAATTATGATATAAATCCAGGCATTGTTTTTCAATGTACACTACCGTTCAGAAGTTTAGGATCGCTAAGATTTTTAAAAAATTTATTTGGTAAAGAAATTAATGCTTTTGTTCGGCAAGGATGCATTTAAGAGATTTCTGTTTCAAATAAATGCTGTTCTTTTGAACTTTCTATTCATCAAAGAATCTTGAAAAAAAAAAAAAATCATTGTTATCATGAAAATATTAAATGGCACAACTGTTTTCAACATTTGATAATAATAAGAAATGTTTATTGAGCAGAAAATCAGCATATTAGAATGATTTCTGAAGGATCATGTGACACTGAAGACTGGAGTAATGATGATAAATTCAGGAATTACATTTTAAAATATATTACTATGGTAAATAATTATATTAATTTGTAATAATATTTCACAATATTAATGTTATATGCTATTTTTAATCAAATAAATGCAGCCTTGGTGAACATAAGAGACTTCTTTCAAAAACATTTAAAAATCTTACCGACCCCAAACCGTTGATCGGTAGTGTATTTGGCCTTCGATATCCTGAAGTTGAAGATAGCCATTTTATCAATTAATTGCTGTCTAAAGGGAAATGAAAAACATTTTCAGGTCTTAATGAGATCTTAATTGAACACATGTTTCTCTCCCCTGAAGGTTCCCACTGAGCTGCCTTCTGAAAAAGTGTCCAGTGACGTCAAGCTAGAGTCCTCTAGTTTACCTCATGAGACTGCGATTTAAGTTTTAAACGTTTCCAACAGCACATCAACAATCACAAGAGATTACAAACTCTCCTGAGATGACTTGAAATCTCCCTATTTTGCTGTAATATAGTGTAATGTAATGATGTTCTAGCACAATTTTCTGTGAAAATGGTAGGGCTGCTCCCTAATAGTCGACTAACCCTTAGTCGACTAGAAGACCCTTAGTCGACCAAAATTTTATTAGTCGGGTTAGTCACGAAAAAAAAACTCCACAGAATGTGGCAAAATCACGCAGTCCGTGAGGGACGGATCGTTAACAGTGGGTCCTTGTGGTAATTACAGTATGTCGGGCAGGATATCCAAACATTTGCCTATCACCCATCGACCTCAAATATGGCTTATCATTTGAAACATACAAGTAGTAGCAACTTTACATGGTCGCTCGCTCTGACTTTAACCTAGATAAATGTGCGCTATTTGTGTGGAGTGTGGAAGCTGGAGTATTAGCGCACTTTACTGTTTGACATGGAGGCGCCAGCGCAATCACTTGCATTTTTTTCCTGATAACAGCGGAAACAACTTAAAATACACCAACATTTTTGGTCATACTATACGCAATTATACGCAATACATCATGCAAAACTGTAAGGGGTCTACTTTTATTTGTGTGAACTCGCAATAACAAGAAATTGTTTTTGTAAAATAAAGAAAACAAACAGGATGCGCTTTCTTCCATCTCTCTTCCTGATCTGGAGCGCGTCACAAAAATGAACCGAAACTCAGAGCATATAGGCTACTTAACTCACAGACATGAGAAATATATCTATAAAACATCTATAGATAGAAAAAGTGAAATGTCTACTTTTAAATGAACCAATTTGAATGGAAAAGAAATGCACTGCTTATGTAATCCATATGAATGGTGCATTTCTCTCTATAGGCGCGTTCACTATACTGCAGAGACGAGTCAGCATCATCAGCTTCATCTTTGCGGCCGACACTGACTCAGAAAACATTCCTTTATTATAAATAATTATAATGTCTCCTTAGTATTTTTTCCGGCACATTCATAATCATTACTTTTGCTGTTGTTGCGGCAAAATTTAAGCCTGCACTTGAGTGCAAAATAGGGTATATATATCAACCCCCCTCCCCTCCCCCTAGGATATATTTAAGTAATTAAATTAATATAAATGTGCGATTAATCGACTAATGGCTTAAATGAAGGATGACTAGTCGATTTGAGAAATCTTTAGTCGGGGCAGCCCAAGAAAACGGACCGTGATAATTGTTCGGAAATATACTGTGAATGAATTTCTCCTAATCTAGGCTGATTGTATATACAATCTGTCTCTCAAATATACATGCATGATACTTTTTATTTGTTTCAAGAACTGTGGACCAAATAGTAGTTATTTTACAGGGCTTGTAAGGCCCATATGCACAAGCATGTTTGTTTGCTTCGTCTCAAAGCACTTTTCTTACTGTGCGTTGGTTGTTCGTTTCTAACATCTGCTGATGCATTGCAGAACATCTACATGTCCACAAAGGCCATAAATTCCCATTTTATTTATTCAGGACGATGAAGAATTCCCATGCTTTCAATGAAGAGTGTTCTGTAAACTAAAAAGACATAGTATGCAAATTGTAGTGCATAGGTAAGTGCTTTAGCAAATTGACCTACCATTATGAGACTGACATTATTTCAAATACTTAATGCAGTCATTGCAAGATAAAATCAAATGTTGTGTAAGTGCTTTTTTGACCTGTAACACATATAGTACTAGGAGAAGGCGTTTAGTCTTTTCCAGAGAGCACAAACCAACCTTTCAGCATTTGTACCATGTTAAGAATGTGTTTAGTTTAAAAGGAATGTGATTTATTTGTGTGAGTGTATTGCTGACAGGCCTAGTGAGGTTTCATGAAAATGTCATTCCTCAGAAGTGTGGTAGAAAGGGGACTATTATTTTAATATTTTATAAGCCTATAGGTTTACTTTCTTTTAGTAACTAATTTTTGCACTTTTGATGCATATTTATTGGAAAGATGGATTTTTCAGGATTGTTTTTGTATTTATTCATTTCTGCTTTGAATTTCTACTGTTTCTACTTAGTATACTTGTCGTTTAATGAAGACAGCTGTGCAAACTGGGGTTTCACACGATTGTCACAAAAATGATGCTGGGAAATTCACTGTAAAGTTAAAAACTTATTTGCATTACACTGAACATTGGAGGAATGGAAGTGGCTCATGTTTCCATCACTGCTGTTGTAAAGTAAAAATGATATTGTTAAAACTAAAATGTCCAGTTTGTTTATTGCAATTATGTTATGATACAGGGTTTTTCAGTCTTTTAGATGCCACGGACCCCCAGATACGATCATTCTCTTGCAAGGGACCCCATCCTTTAAATAAATGTCTAAAATATTTTTCTAAAAAATATTTAGTTTCTATTTAGTCACATCCCCCCCCCCCCCCACTCATTATATTAATGTACTGTTACAGTAATGTAATCTATGTACATTTTTTTACACTGTTTTTCTTTAAACTTTCCACTGACCTCTTAGCACTCCCAGACACCAGATTGAAAACCTCTGAATGTGTTGTAATATTTTTTGAAGGATGCTTTAGAAAGTAACTTTCAGAATTCAGATATTACTAAGACGAACATACAGATTGTGGTTTTCAATTAAAAAGAAGGCTAGGCTTATAAAGTTTACAAGACAAACAAAATAGATAAACTTGAAATGATCTCCAAAACAAAGTTTGAGTGGAGTCTGAGCACGTTAAGTTAACTAAAAGGGTTAGTTCACTCAGGGTTCCTACACATTTTCCATTTCAAAATTCCATACTTTTCCATACTCAAATTTCCAGACCTCCTTCCAAACGATTTCTGCCATTGGTGAGCCTCGGTCTCCTTTTCTATGTTTTTTGGCGCACCAAAAATATTCTCATCACTTTATAATATTAATATTGAACCACTGTACTCACATGAACTGATTTAAATATGTTTTTAGTTCATTAATGGATCTTGAGAGAGGAAATGGCACTGCGTCATGTTTGTAGTCCGGGTCCTACAGTGATTTTTAAATTAGTGTTTGATTGTTGAAATAAAGTTTTGTATTTAGTATTCACGTCTAGGCCCTTGTCTTCTTAAAAACCACATACCTGTGAGACTTTTGTTGGGGATTAATCTACAAGTACTAATATATTCCCAGTTTAACAAGTTGGTATGACTTAGTTGTTTCCCTTTCCGAACATACCACTCGCTACATAGGCGTGAATATTTAATTTGTCTATTAATTCAATACATTTACATTATAGAGATCCTTCTGTGATTTATCCATTCTGCTCTGTGCTTGCTCTGTTCTCAACATTGGTTGTTTGTATCAAAGTATTTTTACAGAGTAGCCTACGAGTACGAGTAGCACAAGCGAAGTATGACAGTTTCCATAATATTTTAGAAATTTCTAACTCTATAAACATATTTGCAAAGTGAAGAGAGGTGAAAAAGGTGACGTGTAGAAAGTAGATAGTTGTAGGGGGGTCTGGGGGTAGGAGAAGATTTTTGTGATTTTAACATGTAAAGGAAGCATTCTGGTGCTCTCTGACAAGAACATAAATGGAAATAAATAAATAAATAAAATGAAAACATTTTGGCACCAGTGCTGAGCACTGACAAATTTCACAATTGAATGTGATTTTGATTCAGAAGCTTGCGATTTTATTTTGATTTGATTACCTTTGATTCAGTATTGATTAATTTGGGGCCTATCAGGTACAGTACATGGCAAATTTCCTTAAAGAAAAAAATCTCTCAACTAATGCTGTAAACTATACAGGGAACCACAGCTGGTACATCACTATAATATTAGGTTAAAAGGTAAAATCTGTAATATTTTTTTTTCTGCTAGAGGTCGCTAGAAGCCTATTCAAAACAAAGGCGTAGTTTGATGACGTCAAGTTTTAGAGCGGAAACTTGGGACATGTGGTCTCTATCTCAACGGACGGTGCAAAAGAATAGGGATTGGACTCGAGAAGAAATCATGTTCATGGATGCGATCATTAACTTTACTGTAGTATGAAGCAGAGCAGGACCGAGTGTTGTGGAGCTGAACGAGGAGCTGGAGCGATTGATCAACACACGCCTCACGAGCAGCGGGACTTTTATTATGACACAGTCGCCGGCGTCGCTTCCGCTTTTCCGGTCATGAGTTTACGGGAGCTGTCCTTGTCGACAGAACCAGCGGCAGATGGTAAACAGTAATTATGTTCCATAAATAAGTAACACAATCCACCATAAAACGTGCAAGAAGTAAATAAGGAACTGCTTGAAGCAAGCTAGTGGTTTGCTGGACGCTAGACACTACTTCCGCATTTGTCCACGGCACTGTTGTCATGTGGTTTCTACATCAGTAAAGGCGGTAACAAAGGTAACTGACGTCATTGACAGGCGACTGCACTGCCCCGTGTCACTGTTTAGAATGGGAATTTTCTAATGATTTACAAGTAGTTGAAAACATTAGAGATATTGTTAGTAATCAGCTGGACAAAATATATAACACTAGCCTAGTGGTTTTTGGATATTTTACTGCAAAAATTTTACATATTGTACCTTTAAATTGACTGTAAGCTACTTACATATAGGCTAAATTACACATAAGGAAGTTTTTATAATTATGTTCTAATACAAGTGACAATTATTTTTCTACTCTTTTTTTTGTGTGTGTGTAAGCCTAAACATTTAAATGCTGGCTGTCATAAAACGGATTTATATATTCCATATCGAAGCACATGTTAAGTACAAATACAATGAATATATAATAGCCTATAGTACATATATTTAGCAAAATGCTCCTCTCAAAGTTCATTTTTGTAGCTAAATAATGAGTTTTTGGACATTGAAAGGCTTTTCTGAGGTAGGCTAAATGTGACATGTTTACAAGCTGTTTTACTGACGCCTTTCTGAGGTTGAAACAATGATTGATCGATTGCATATGACATGACACAGATTTCAGTAAGTTGTACTGTATCTTTCAACATACCTTCAGATGTTCAATCATGTTTATTTTGCGCTGTAACTAGTAAAGCCGAAGAGATGGCTGGTTCACGAGCGCTACAGCGATCTATCACACCACAGAGCACCAAGAAAGATCACAACTCACTCCAGTCTATGGGAAAGTAGCCCATTTGCAATTCTTATGAGAATCTTGTGACACTCACTCACCCCGAAAAAAACCTCTCCGGATCAAAACGATTCACATAAATTATGTATTTTGATTCAAAACTGCTAATTTCGCCACAAAGTGACTAGTTTGCAGGTATAATAAATTAGAAAACTGAATTAAGGCAATAGTCTGGAAACACAAATATTTTTCCATACTCTGATTTCTTTTTTCCATACTTTTCCAGACCTGGAAATTACTCAAATCAAATTCCATACTTTTCCATACTTTTCCAAACCGTGTAGGAACCCAAATGAAAATTCTGTCATTTATTACTTACCCTCATGCAGTTCCACACCCTTCGTTCATCTTCGGAACACAAATTAAGATATTTTAGTTGAAATCCGATGGCTCCGTGAGGCCTCCATAGGGAGCAATGACACTTTCGTCTCTCAAGATCCATAAAGGTACTAAAAACATATTTAAATTGGTTCATGTGAGTACAGTGGTTAAATATTAATATCATAAAGCGACGAGAATATTTTTGAAGCGCCAAAAAACAAAACAAAATAACGACTTATTTAGTGATGGCCGATTTCAAAACACTGCTTCAGGAAGATTCGGAGCACAAATGAATCCGTGTATCGAATCTGCTGTTCGGAGCGCCAAAGTCACGTGATTTCAGTTTGACAGGCGATCTGAATCATGATTCAACACACTGTTTTTAGTACCTTTATGGATCTTGAGAGACGATGTGTCATTGCTCCCCATGGAGGCCTCACGGAGCCATCGGATTTCAACTAAAATATCTTAATTTGTGTTCTGAAGATGAACGGAGGGTGTGGAACGGCATGTGGGTAAGTAATAAATGACAGAATTTTCATTTTTGGGTGAACTAACCCTTTAAGCAATGAAATGCTGACCTTTAATTAGAGGGGTTGTTGGAGCAAGTTTGAATTTAGAACTCTAGCGCTCTCTAGTGATGATACAGGGCATTTGTCATTCATTAATACGTTTTGACCTTAAAGCCATTCAGTTAGAATTAAAGGGATAATTCACCCAAAAATGAAAATTCTGTCATTTACTCACCCTCAAGTTGTTCCAAACCTGTTTGATTTTTTTTCTTCTGCTGAACGCAAAAGAATATAATTTGATGAATATGGGAAACCAAACAGTCTGGGCCCCATTAACTTCCAAAGTATGGAAAAAAAAAATACAATGGGGTCCATCAACTGTTTGGTTACCAACATTCTTCAAAATATCTTCTTTTGTGTTCAGCAGAAAAAGAAATTCATACAGATTTGGAACAACTTGAGGTGAGTAAATGATGACTGAATTTTCATTTTTGGGTGAAACAGCATGTAGATGACAACATAATTTGGCAAAGTTTAGATCCAGTATGTAGATGTTTTATGGCAAGTTTGGCAACAGTTATATTGTTTGTGTCTTTTTTGGAGCAGAAACTAAAAAATGCTGAAATGGTTGGGTAGGACTATATCTTCTGCACAATTTTTTTTCATTTTAGACACCTTAAGAAGACAAAAATGACAACAGGATTTAGAAATATACAAAATATCTATATTAAAATAATATAAAATATCAGTATATTTTAAAAATATATATAAAAAATGTGATTAAAGCTGATGAAATTAGCACATATGTAAAATAACACTCATATGAAGGCAACTGGAATAAAATATTTTACTTTCTTATGAAATAGTAATTAAGTATAAGTTAATTCCATCCCTTAAAAATGTTTTGTACACTATTGGCATTTCTTCTTTATCGATATAGCCGCCCACACAGGTAACACAGGGTTATTATAGTTGACTAAAACTAAAACCTTAAAAACACATTTTCATTACTTGAAATAAAATAATGTATTAAAAAAATTATTTTATTTCAGCTTGTTGCCAAGGAAACATTTATAATTTTCATTTAACTTGATATACTAAAATAACTAAAACTGAAAGTGAAATAAAATGAATAAAAAAACAATCACATTTAAAGGCCCGCTGAAGTGTCTTGGAACGCACAGCATTATTCAATGTGCTGACGTAATTTCAACTGAAACAGGAAGACAGGGCGATATATCAAACAGCCCTAACCCTTTTTAAAATAGCCAATAGTGTTTTGTTTATATCACAGCTCGGCCAGAACTGTTAAACTCAGTAAAACCTATTAATATCTAACCGTTTCTCCTCCTAATCTCCTCTATATCACTTTAAAATACAGCATTCTGTGCAGAATTTAAATGGGTCCGATACCTTTCGTGGTCTGAGTTGACTCGCGGATATTATCCGCTCTGTGCTTTCGTGTCTCTGGGTCAGAGCACTGTGCTCGTGCAGCAGCGGTTCACGTTATACTAACGCAAAAACGAACGACTTCATTGCGCCAATGGAAAGCATATTTACACTCTCTGAATCGCTCCCTATTCTCTATATAGTGCACTAAGTGCCATTCACCATGTAGAAACTAGTATGTGTGAACAAATGACTGATTTCAGCCGCAGCTTCAGTGTCTGTTGGTAGTGTAGGAGGGGGCGGGACTTCAGATTCTAGACAGCATTTGATTGGACAGAAGATTTGATGAGAAGCTGAAGAGCGATGTGATGTCATGAAAATCCATGATTCATTTTAGCGGAAGTGAGAGTTTTGAATGCTTATATCTCCTAAATGCAAATGTTGTCATTGTTTTGGAACACACCAGCTTATTCATAACACTAACATATTCATACTAAAAGCTAAAAAACTTACATTTTGATTTCAGGGGGACTTTAAAACCCCCAAAAATGAATAAAAATGACAAAAACAAAATTACTAAAACTTTAAAATAAAAATGAAAAAAAAAATAAAATTTATATAAAAATTAAATCTAATTCAAACTATTAACTGATAAAACGATAACTGTCTAAGTGCTAAAATAACACTGCTTTTTACTTTCATGTGTTTTAAGGACAATTTTTAATGTAAATGAAAAGTGAAATAATTAACTTGACACAAAATATAAATAAAGTCTTAAAGCCTTTTAATATAAACTTTTGAAAATGTTATATTTTTATGATTTTACATACACTATCACTTTAAATGCACATTTTAAAAGCTCACAAAAAACCTGCTGGATACACAACGAAAGTTCACACCTATTTCCGCCATTTCGGCCAATCACAGGCTGATCCATTCCCTTATATGGAATTGAACCCGCCTCGCTTTGTTGCTTCATCCAATGAAAAAGCCGCCAGAACTTGATTGGCTGTTGTTTATGGCGATACAATAACAGTATCAAAAAACCCTAGAGTGAGTGACCATTTGTTGAGACCGTCAGTGAAAGCGGTTACACGCCTACACAGAAAAACAAATCATTCACTAATACTTTACAGTCAGTTGTTAAATTAATCTACCGAGGATTATCAGCCCGTGATCCCTCCGCAGGAGTCGATAACCTCCTCAGTGTTTTTGAGCGAAAGGATGAAGTAGTTTCTGTGGCTCCGGAGCTGATCGCCAACTAACGTTACAGTATGCGGCTTACTGGGAATATATGACAAATTCTGATCTTATTCTATCCTGCAAGGACATTCACCCATAGTTTGATACAGAAATGGTATCGCTGACCATTTTTTCTGTCCTTGGATCTTTTTCAAACCACCTGAATTTTCATACTTGAGCAGGACTGTGTGGTTTTGGCACATTAATATGCAAGCTCGAGGTGCAACATGTCTTTGTGCATGAATGCTAGGCAATCATAACTGATCTGGGGAACAACAAGGGGAAACTCCCCCTCGGAAGACTTCGGGACAATGACCGGACCAAGCGCCACCAGCAGCGGCGGCTCAACGGCCAAGATCAGCAGACACGGTCGGTCCAAGAGCACCAGTACCTACTGTCACACTACGGGTCCCGCTGCTGAAACCTCCTCGTCCACTGCCGCAAATAACACCGGTAGGTCGTCCGGTGAGGAAGACGAGAAAGACGGCGGGGTCCCGTTTTTCGTGAACAGGACGGGCTTTCCCATAGACGGTGTCACCTGGGAGAGAATGTGGTCGCACGTCACCAAAGTTCATCCTGATGGACAGGAGATGGTGGAGAGAATACGAAATGCAACACACCTCCCAAAAGTAAGTTGAAAGTAGTGGACTAGTGTCTGTGTCTAAACGTTTTTGGTAGTATAGATTCCCAAAAATGCTCAAAAATGTTGTCATGTAAGAAAGCTTGTCTATATGATATTTCTTGTTCAAATGGACAATGGTCATACATTGGTATTACCATGTTTTTGGAAATCTTTTAAGTAGGCTTACATAGTACATGTATATAACAATCATTTTTACCTTGGTATATATGTCACATTTTCATATAATTAATGACCACAGTACCATTTTTTTTTTTTTTAAAGTGATTTTAAGTTTGGGTTCAGAAAGTTTTTTGAAAGAAATTAGTTTTTTTTCCACATGGAAGCGTCCAATTGATCATAAGTGACAGTAATGACATTTACAATGTTACAGAAGATTGCTGTTTCAAATAAATGTTGCTCTTTTGAAATTTCTATTCATCAAAAAGTCCAGTTTCACAAAAATACTACACAGCACAACTAATGTCAACATTGATATTAATAATAAATGTTTGTTGAGCATCAAATCAGCATAATAGAATGATTTCTGAATGATCATGTGACTGAAGACGAGCATCACATGAATAAATTGTAATAATATTTAACAATATAACTGTTTTTACAGTATCAAATAAATGCAGCCTTGTTGAGCATACGAGGCTTCTTTCAAAAACATTAAAAGGTGCTTTTGAAAAGTAGTGTCTGCATACAGAAATCTTTTGCTAAAACCTCCAAATTGGTCTATATGAATCCTCATTTACAGGAACAGAGTTTATATATAAATAGCCTCTTACAAACTGCCATGCATGTGACCCAGTTTTCACGCAGAGAGGAAGTGTAGGCTATGTGATATGCGAGCGGATTTTCTCATCCATGTGTTTTCCAACACTATGCTACATTGTCCCTTGTCATAATTTAATTAAAAACCAGTCAAAGGAGAGATTTGATCCAACCAATGACAACTATGCAGAAACATTCCTCTGTTAATGCACATTATTATGAGGGACGATGCCATGTGACATCTCAGGACTTTCATTAGGATTAGGATGCTGTCATGTCCCTGTATCGCAATGTTGCACTAACCTCCAAACATAAACCAATCAGGCCTGATCAGGCTTCATAGAGCATGCAAATGAAGGGCCTCGGAGGGGATAAAGCGAGTCTTAATCACAGACTAAGTAATCCCCAGTGCTCGGATAGACAGTATTCGCAGGGTCAAGATGTGTGTTCATAGTAGCTCTTTTGGTTTAGTTAACACTATTGTGCATTCCTACACGCTCATATGTGCTGATGCGTGCAGAAAAAAGGCGAAAGCGTTGTGTCAGATCCCCAGATGTTAAAGTGATTTATTAAGGGACATTCCCCACCAGCAAGTGTTGAACAGGTGCTTGGAGTGAATCCGTCAGATCAGCCAGATTAGGAGTCACTCGAACGACTGCGACACGAGCCAGACGTTCCTGTTAGATCCATTAAATGGAGTGACAGTCCATGGGAAAGTCCTAGGTGTGAACCCATAAATGACTGTATTGACAAAGAATCAGAGTCTCTTGTGGTAACCTTGGATCCGAGGACACTGCAGTTATTATGTAAACAAACCACATACCGGTACAGTGGTGTCAATGTTGGTGCAGTTAAACAATATTCAGAGAGTCCATTATTTTTTCATAGCACATCTTGCATCTTTAAAATCATCTTTTGGCTTTGCTTTTTGGTATAATCCATTTGCTGGAGTGATATTAGGGATAATCCGTGTAATTCCTGTTATTTTGTATTACAGTTTGCATAAAAATATTAAGCATGCAGCACAAGCACAACTGTTTTCAACACTGATAATAATAAGAAATTGTTATTAAGCATATTAGACTGATTTCTGAAGGATCACATGACACTGAAGACTGGAGTAATGGCTGCTGGAATAAATCACAGGAATAAATGACATTTTAAAATATATTCATTTTTAATTTAAGTCTTGATGAGGCTTCTTTCAAAAACATTAAAACATTTTACTGACCCCAAACTTTCAAACGATTACCTACATTTCTGTATGCATATACCTTTTGATAAAACATCTTTTGGATTTGGTTACTGATATAATCCTTTTGCTAGACTGTTACTGAGGATAAGCTGCATAATTCCTATTGTTTTGTCTAGCAGTTGGACCTTTACATAAAACAAAACAGTCTTTGAGTCATCGTAGAAGTTACACAAATGTTGTTTTTTTAATATATATATATATAAAATTGTTTTATCCAAATTGTATTTGTACTCTGCAATGACTTTTTTTTCTGTAACAACTTAAAAGTCCACATCTGTTCTCTTAGATGGACAAATGTTGTCGGTGGCTTTATCGTCACCTACAGCAAGTGAGTTTCAAGTTTCTGTACAGTCCCACGGGTGGGCAGAGGTCAGCTAACGGCTCTGTGAGTGTGGATTGTGGTCTATTTATTGCTGCTGACCTCCTTTCAGGGTAGGAGAGACCCAGTTGAGCCAGTGGAGTAGAGTGTAGATGTAAATGAAACCTCTCTCAGAGAATTCAGATCGTCACAATCAATATTCAGAGTGTCATTTGTATTTAGATACACTGTTTGGGAATCGATACTGAATTTAAAGACTGAACATAAATTAAATCGATACCTGCACTGCACTGTTATAAGATCATTTCGAGCAGCAGTGATTCTTAATTGTTGGGCTGCTGGTCTGGACAACACAGGAAAATAATGCTAAATGTACACTAGTTTTTATGCTTGACAAGGCTGTGTTTACTTGAGTAAAAATTAAAGTATTAATTTCTATAAAAATATCGTATTAACCCCAATATTTTAAATTGTAGTGTAAATAATAAAATGTAACCAATATGATCAGGCATAATTAGGAAAGCAAAATGAATGTCAAATCAAGCCGATGTGCTTCCCGTATTATATTTGTTGCTCACATAAAAGTTAAACTTGGTATTTTCATGCAAATCCAGCTCTAATTTGGCAGAGGGCCTGTATAAATAATTAAATAAAACTAAAGAAAGTTTAGCAATTGATTTTTATTTTGCTAAAGGATTAGTTCACTTTAAATTTGAAATTTCTTGATAATTTACTCACCCCCATGTCATCCAAGATGTTCATGTCCTTCTTTCTTCAGTTGAAAAGAAATTAAGGTTTTTGATGAAAACATTCCAGGATTTTTCTCCATATAGTGGACTTCACTGGAGCCCAAACGGTTGAAGGTCAAAATGACAGTTTCAGTGCATCTTTAAACGATACCAGATGAGGAATAAGGGTCTTATCTAGAGAAACCATCACTCATTTTCTAATTTTTTTTTTAAATTTTATACATTTTAACCATAAATGCTCATCTAAACTAGCGCTCTTCTTCTCTATTAGAGAATATATTATATTCTATCTGGTAGTGTAAACACTGCTAAGTGTATTACTGCCCTCCACAGGTCAAAGTTTGAACTAATTGTTATATACTTGCACTAGCATATTGTATATGACAATTTTGTTCAAATTTTGACCTGTGGAGGGCAGTACTACCCTAAGCAGTATCTAAACTGCTGTAATTCTAATAGAGAAGAAGAGAGCTAGTTCAAGATGAGCATTTATGGTTAAAATGTATAAAATTTTAACTTTTTTTTTAGAAAATGAGTGATGGTTTCTCTAGATAAGACCCCTATTCCTCGTCTGGGATCATGTATTCTTTGAAGCTGCACTGAAACTGTAATTTTGACCTTCAACCGTTTGGAGGCCATTGAAGTTCACTATATGGAGAATAATCCTGAAATGTTTTCATCAAAAACCTTAATTTCTTTTCGACTGAAGAAAGAAAGACATGAACATCTTGGATGACATGGGGGTGAGTAAATTATCAGGAAATTTTAATTTGAAAGTGGACTTATCCTTTAAATTTTAGACTGTAAAAGTGTTTGTACTGTGCTGAGTTGCTATTTGAGTCTTGAAGCAAATCCATTTGAGAAAATGTGTTCGTCTGCAAAAAGTACTCGACTAGTAGTTAGTCAGTGTGTTCAAAAACACCATTTTAATGAGGCTGTAAGTTCCTATGACGGTTGTCACACCTTGGGTTTCTAAACACCTCTATGTTTAAGTGCTGAGAAAGAGGTGTGTGTTTGCAGGAAGCACGACTCCTTCAAAAGATATTCTATTCAGAGCAACAGCATTGTTATTCTGCTGTCATAACACTGGTGCAGATTTAGACAGTTTTAAGAGGGGGCATCTGAAGTCACGAAAAGAGGGTGATGACACAAAGTATCTCCTGCTACAAAAATATATGAGGCCTATTCATGTATTTGTCGGACAGTAAACAAACCTCTTGCTACTATAAATATGAAAATAAAAGCTACTGAGAAAATACAGTGTCACATCACTCACGTGTAGCCTGTTTTGGTTTCGTTTTCTCTGTTTTCTGTTCCCGTTTTGCCTGCCTGATTTACTAGTTAATTTCCTTGTTTGTTAATTAGTCCCACTGACTCCCACACACGTTCTGTTTCATCCTGATTACGTTTCCTCATGTTTATAAGCCCTGTGTTTCCTCAGTTCTTTGTCCGGTACTGTTTATGGTAAAGTTTAGTTGCCCTGTTTGTTTTTCTCCTGTTTCTCTTGGATTATTAAGGGTGCCCTCAAATGAAAAATTGAATTTATCTTGGCATAGTTAAATAACAATAGTTCAGTACATGAAAATGACATACAGTGAATCTCAAACTCCATTGTTTCCTCCTGCTTATATGAATCTCATTTGTTTAAAAGACCTCAGAAGAACAGGCGAATCTCAACATAACACCGACTGTTACGTAACAGTCGGGGTGTACGCCCCAATATTTGCATATGCCAGCCCTTGTTCCCAACAATATGAAAGGCATTAGACAAAGGCAGGCAGTATAACGTCTGGATCTGTGCACAGCTGAATCATCAGACTAGGTAAGCAAGCAAGAACAATAGCGAAAAATGGCATATGGAGCAATAATAACTGACATGATCCATGATATCATGATATTTTTAGTGATATTTGTAAATTGTCTTTCTAAATGTTTCGTTAGCATGTTGCTAATGTACTGTTAAATGTGGTTAAAGTTACCATCGTTTCTTACTGTATTCACGGAGACAAGAACCGTCAATATTTTCATTTTTAAACACTTGCAGTCTGTATAATTCATAAACACAACTTCATTCTTTATAAATCTCTCCAACAGTGTAGCATTAGCCGTTAGCCACGGATCACAGCCTTAAACTCATTCAGAATCAAATGTAAACAATATAACTACAATACTCACATAATCCAACGCATGCATGCCGCATACATGACGAACACTTTGTAAAGATCCATTTGAGGGTTATATTAGCTGTGTAAACTTTGTTTAGGCACTGTTTAAGGCAAGAGCGAGCTCCGTGGGTGGAGAGCACGAGATTTAAAGGGGCCGCACAGCATAAATCGGCTCATATTTAATGATGCCCCAAAATAGGCAGTTAAAAAAATTAATTAAAAAAAATCTATGGGGTATTTTGACCTGAAACTTCACAGACACATTCAAGGGACACCTTAGACTTAAATTACATCTTGTAAAAAAACTTTCGATGGCACCTTTAAAAGGACTTTATTCATCATTCCTTTAGCCTACTCAGTAGAGCTGTGGTTTTTGTGTCACGGGAAGTTCGTAGGTTAAGGTGTAAGAAGTCCGGTGCCAATCAAAATGTGACTTTGCGAAACATACTGTCCTTTAACCAAAATGTTGCTGTGGTAGCCTAATATTAATGCTATAAAATACACTTGGTTAATTCCATTTCATCATTAAAATCCATTTTCACAATTATTTTGACTGAGGGGGCGACGTCCCCCGCGGTGCCGGCCCTGCATAGTACAGTGCGTTTATGTGTTTCTTTATCATGCGTTCAAAAGCTTCAAGTCAGCACAGACAGACAAGACTTTACTTCCCTACCTTTCTACAGTCTCTCATTCTCTCGCTTGGCAGAGAGAGATAAAGAGGAAACAGGAGATAATTCCCTTTCCTCCTGTGACCCAGTAGCTCTGGTCTCCTCAGCTGTCCTGCAACACATGCTTAATTCTGCCAGCCTTTTTGTGACAAGCTTTGGATTGAGACTGTTAATGTGGTGTAGGAAAGAGCCTGTTTTGGATAGAAGACAGATTTTTTTCTAGCTTTCATTAATTGCTTCTTTTCTTCTTATAAATGGAAGCTTGTGTGCGAGAGGACGACCTTTGTTCATTGCTAATTTTCTTCGCTGCCCTTTTGCAGTTAGAAGTGTCATTGTAAGGGTGCAAATGATCAATGAGGCACTGTTTCTACAGATGATAAGGACTTTTCATGCCGTTGAGAGACATCGGAATCTGACTGAGGAATCTAGAATCACCTTTTGACTAGTTTATCAAATTTAGCTGGATAAAAGTGACACCCTTCATGATGTGGAAACCATGATATATTTTTGATTCTTTGAAGAATAGAAAGTTCAGAACAGCATTTATTTGAAATAGAAATCCTTTGTAACATTATAAATGTCTTTACTTCCGCTTTTAATGTATCCATGCTAAATTAAAGTATTAATTTCTTCTCTCTGTTTTCATAGCACCCTGTGCCATCAGTTCCAAACTTTAAGCCATCGATGTCTGTGCCTGATTGGCTCCATGCCGTCCAGAACTACATGAGAAACCTGCAGTATCCTTTACCCTGCACAAACTACTAATTCTGGGAAAGCATTCTAAAACTCTGCTTCTTCTGGATGCATTATGAATTCATTGGTACTCATTCCTTTGGAGTGTCAGTTATGCTTTTTCGCTCCGTGTAATTTATTCAGTCAGCTTGAGTGCCTTTTTGGTTGGAATGTCTCTTTAATGTAGAGTGATATTAGCCATGGGCCTGCATATTTCTGGCACACTGATACTTACGGTTTTGATAAAGTCTTAGTTAGACATGAAACCGTCTGTAGACACTATACTACTTTATAATTTGGGCAGCCATTGCTAGATCACTTCAGCTCCTGTGGATATTTATGTTCATCATAGTGTGTGATTAATATCTCTGTGTCTGACTTTTCTCCCACAAAGAAATTTAAATCTGTGAAGGGTAATGAGGACATAGGGTTCAACAGGACGTTGGTCGCAGCTGTGCACTTTGAGATGTATGAGTCACAATGAAAAAACAGGAAAACAAGAATTCCTAAATTAGTCATACAAACTTGACGTAGCTCCTTAACTGCTGACAGATACAACCATACAGGAACTCAGTTTTTTGAGATTAAGAAAACCAGACCTCTGAGTGGGTAAGTGATGCCATCGCTGAGGCATTTTCATCATCCTGTCTGCCTACCCCTTATTTCCTGTTTATAGTCTTTTCTTTTTCCTGTTCCTTCTTATTTTACACTTATTTTGTTCTTTTTATCTAGAGATGTACACAATTTTTAGGTTTATTTTAAACTGAAAAGAAGTCATTGACCCTGTATTACATATATATTTTTTAATATTTTTCAGGTTGATGGAGACTGCCAGAGAGATGATACGAGAGTCACTTCCCATCAAATGCCTTGAAGCAGTTATTCTTGGAATGTATCCTTTGGCTTTATTGACAACATTGTTTTTATTTTAGCAAAAAATAAAACTATTAAAAATTGCCATTAATTGAAACAAAGCAGAAATAAAATATTAATATTATATGAAAAACTTAAACTTAAAAAAACTTAAAAGAAAATTAGAAATATAATGACTAAAACTGAAATTAAAATAAATATACAGTGGGTACGGAAAGTATTTTCACTTTTTGTTATATTGCAGCCATTTGCTAAAATCATTTATGTCCTCATTAATGTACACACAGCACCCCATATTGACAGAAAAACACAGAATTGTTGCAGATTTATTAAAAAAGAAAAACTGAAATATCACATGGTCTTAAGTATTCAGACCCTTTGCTGTGACACTCATATATTTAACTCAGGTGCTGTCCATTTCTTCTGATCATCCTTGAGATGGTTCTACACCTTCATTTGAGTCCAGCTGTGTTTGATTATACTGAATGGACTTGATTAGGAAAGCCACACACCTGTCTATATAAGACCTTACAGCTCACAGTGCATGTCAGAGCAAATGAGAATCATGAGGTCAAAGGAACTGCCTGAAGAGCTCATAGACAGAATTGTGGCAAGGCACAGATCTGGCCAAGGTTACAAAAAAAATTCTGCTGCACTTAAGGTTCCTAAAAGCACAGTGGCCTCCATAATCCTTAAATGGAAGACGTTTGGGATGACCAGAACCCTTCCTAGAGCTGGCCGTCCGGCCAAACTGAGCTATCAGGGGAGAAGAGCCTTGGTGAGAGAGGTAAAGAAGAACCCAAAGATCACTGTGGCTGAGCTCCAGAGATGCAGTTGGGAGATGGGAGAAAGTTTTAGAAAGTCAATATATAAAATCAGTTTAAGTACTAAAGATACTAAAACTGAAATAAAAATAAATGAAAGCTAAATAGAAATATTAAAATTATATTAATATTATTAATAAAATAATAATAAAATATTATTATTATTAATAATAATATTAAAAGTTGTAATTGTATATAAATAATACTAAAATAACAGAATCTTATTTTTATTTTTAGTAAAATTACAAGGTCAAGAAAAAAATAAAAAATGAAACATGTATACATATATATTAATCATTCACAATAAGATCAATAACATGCATTTAGAAAACAGATAGGGTGATTTTTCATTTCAAGCCATCTTTAACACTCATAATACTCTTGCATTGTGGATAGCACACGAAAATATAGAAATTGAGTGTTTTCTGTTTTAGTCTTGAACGTCTTTTAGTCCCTAAACTATAAATCAGTACTCATAAATATAATTATTTTCATTGAGCACATGTAGCACTGTTAATTCGTCTTGGGAAAGCCCCATTTCTCCCTAACTTTTATTGTTGTTTTTGATATCTCAATTGCTAAAATTGGGATGGAGGATTAAGCAGCGATCTATCTAAGGCAATGTGCTTCAGATCACTGTCTTTCCTCATGATCCCCCACCCTTTCAACTCAGCCTGAAGCTTTTACGTTCAGCTGTTGCTAGGAAACTAGGAGTCGTAGTAGATTCTCCTGAAGGCAGGCAGAGCTTCCTGTCCATGTAGTGGATGCAGCTGTGCCATTCAGTGCCACTGGGAGGGTGTGTTCCTTGAGAAACTATTAGTGTCAGTTATCTCAGCAGACCCAGGCCAGGGGTTAACACAAGGTGAATGGCATCATCGTCCGTTGAATTGCCAAGTGCTTTACAGATTGTGGTGTGTTTGACAGGATCTGCAGTGTAGACTTCACTTTGAGTTAAGCTCCTCATGGCTCATTAGTTGCAAATAGATGCTTTCTCTCTGTGCGGATTTGTTGTGTTGAGCGGGAAGATGAAGGGTTCCAGTTTACGTCACTTTGAGATTTGTATCTTTGTGTACAAAACCCGTCTTTTAATCTACAGTGCTCTTGATGCAGTTCTCGTAAAGTCGCAGATGACTCAAACATCATAATGGACAAAGAGCGTAAGAGTATCAGAGAACACTGAGGCTATTGTTGTTGTAAAGTTAAAGTTGCTGTAAGCACTTTTTTAAATAAAGCACATAAAATATCACTGAAATAGGTGTCTTGAAAAATAACACTTGTTTTTGTGACAGCCCTAAGCGCTGTAACAAAGAATCTGTGCCCGCATGTGTTACCAAAGACTTTAGATATACAAAGATGCTGCACTCATATTACTATGAATGGGAGAAAATGTAATGCGCAATATGGCAGAATAAGTCCCTTCTTCTAAATAAAGGAGCCAATTGCTAATTGGTAAAGTCATTGCGTCAGTGCAGCTGCCGTTAGAAGCTGAGATGCGCGCTTATGACTGCACATGCGCATTGGCTGGTCCAGCCTGAAAAGTTTTCTGCCATAATTTGAGCATTTAGAAGCAAAATTTATGAGACAGTTGTTGTCAGATTTCTTTGGTGATTTCAAATATGAAATTTAACTGTAAGCTTGGTAAACAGCTTTGGAGAATTTAATGTTTCCCCATTCAAAGATATAGGAGCTGCACTTGCATGACTGAAATAGCTGCCCGAGAGGCATTTCAAAGATGGCTGGCAAAAGAAATGACTTGCCTTGAAGGATTAGTCCACTTTCAAATAAAAATTTCCTGATAATTTACTCACCCCCATGTCATCCAAGATGTCCATGTCCTTCTTTCTTCAGTCAAAAAGAAATTTAGGTTATTGATGAAAACATTCCAGGATTATTCTCCTTATAGTGGACTTCAATGGCCTCTAAACAGTTGAAGGTCAAAATTACAGTCCAGACGAGGAATAAGGGTCTTATCTAGCGAAACGATCAGTCATTTTCTAAAAAAAAAAAAAAAAAAAAAAATATATATATATATACACGTTTTAACCGTAGACGTTTGTCTTGAACTAGCTCTCTTCTTCTTCTCTATTAGAATTCCAGCAGTGTAGACGCTGCTAAGTTTATTACTGCCCTCCTCAGTTCAATTATTTATTTATTTTTTTAGAAAATGACCAAATGTTTCCCTAGATAAGACCCTTATTCCTCATCTGGAATCATTTAAAGCCCTTTGAAGCTGCACTGAAACTGTAAATTTGGCCAATTGAAGTCCACTATAAGGAGAATAATTCTGTAATGTTTTCATCAAAAACCTTCATTTCTTTTCGACTGAAGAAAGAAGATCTTGGATGACATGGGGGTTAGTAAATTATCAGGAAAATTTTATTTGAAAGTGGACTAATCCTTTAAAGGGATTTTGATGTTACCCAATCAGAACTTTCTGAAAGGCAGCTCTAAACCAATGGCATGAGTTTGGGGACGGGACTTTTTTATTGTAATTCCATTTGGGGCTGCTATTAGCACAGAAATCACTTCTTTAAACGTTGGGTCTGAAAGTCAAAAAGATGATATCCTGATAATAATTTTCTTAACTGTAGGTGTTTGTCCATGCTGGATTACCTGGATGTCTGGTCCCACTTTATATTATGTCCCACTATATATTAAGTGTATTTAACTACTATGTACTAACATTTAAATTAATCATTTGATACAATGCACTTGTGTTTAGTTCATATGTATTTACAGCTGTTATTAATTTCTGTAATTACATCTATTACACTGAGTGTGTTTACATGCACGTTCTTAAGCCAATTATGCTTAATAAGCCAACAATGAACGTGGTCATGTAAACGTGGTAACCCGTTTTCTTTTATTGGAGTAAGGTCATAAACGCCTTAAGCATAAACCGCTCAGAAAAGGTAGTTTTTTGCCTCTTATCCCGATTCTGCGCGGCATGTAAATGCATTAACCTGATTTCTGTCGGCTTATTGAAGTGCAGATTTCAACGCGCATCCAGACAGAGCGAGCATTTTGTAGCAAAGGAAGAAGGAAATATATCACAAACGCAGACTCTTTCAAGACCCAGAAAATTGTAAAAATGTGTTCTCATCTCTCGTGCAGCAGAATTAGAAGTAGTTCAGTCAAAACGCTGCATCTGTAACTGCCTGAGAGAATAATATATGAGCTGTAAGTTTCTCGCTGACATGTTGCAAGCTTATTTAACATCGCAACTGACATAACATATGGAATAATTGGAGTTAGATATGCAAATTATTATTTTTGACGTCACTACAGGGAAATAACCCGAGTCATGTACATAAAGTCATGTAAACTTGGTTTACTTGCGTGGTCATTTTACTGTTTTGCATGTATACAGGGAAAACTGGTTTTTTCAATAAGCTGATATTTGTGAGTTATCAGCTTACTGGTTTGCATGTAAACATGCTCACTGTTGACCCTTCCCTTACCCCTTAACCCACCCTTAAACCTACCCATACCACCAAACCAGTCCCTGTCCTTGCCCGTATCCCACCTTAATAGCAGCAAAAGTGTTTTGCAATTCGATATGAACACAATAATTACATTGTAATTATTTTTTGATGTATGTACATAGCAGTCAAGGACACCTAATATAAAGTGTGACCAAATGCCTTGTATTGTAAAGTTGTAAAAACGAAGACATGAAGACAAAACAAGTGCATTTCCTCACACTGTGTTCTTGGAACCTATAGCAGAAGTAATCCCAGCAGGTTTGGGAATGCGTGCGTTGCAGATAAGAATGTTGAAATCCACGGCACTGCTGCTGAGAGGATCACATGGCCCTACTGATGGGTAATGTGATCCTCTGGAGTCTTCTCATTGTTACACTGGCGGGGGGTTTTGTGGGTGTGTGTATCTGTGTACACATACATAGAGAAAACGAAACTCAAAAGAGCTGCAAAAGAACAAAACGTATGGAACGGGCCTGTATTTTCTTTAAAGGCATTTTGGATAGTTTTGTTCTTAAACAGGGACATAATTTGCTACAATGTTGCATTTTCTTCATGGTTCAGTTCGCTTTCACAAGGCAACCTTTCCAAGCTAACCAAAATGTGTTTATGCAAGTCACATGTGAGTAAAACTGTCCTCTTATTGGTCAGAGTTTACCTGTTTACCCATTAAAGGCATAGTTCACCCAAAAATGAAAATTATCATTTACCCGCGCTCATGACCATTGAAGCCTGAAAGTTTGAGTAATAATTTTTATGTTGAATCAATTAAAATATATATATTTTTTAATGTCTATTTGGTGCTTTTCTCATTTAAAGGTGCTAAAGAGGTTCTTTTTGTCGACTGAGTTTTTGAAATGAGCGCATGTGTAAGAACAACCCCCCTCCTTCACAGCTTATTTCAAGGGAACGCCTCCCAAAACTCATGCACGAGTATCGGAACACGAGTGTTTACCACCGGCATTCACTGTGTTATTAAGCCGGGCACACATTTAACGACTAGCTAAAACATTCTGACTATGCTCAACATACAGCAATTGTTTCCTGCTACTGAAGCAGATTTATATACTTTCACATGGAATTTGAACACCGACTGTAATCGCAGACTGAACGCAACTGGCTCTGACTGGACGCGTTTGAGCGCGATCAGTCATAAGTATCAATTTACATTCTTAATGGCCCTTACACTTAAAGCTGCGCACACACTTAGTAAATTCATTATGTCGGACTCACCGCAGGTAACTCATAATCTGCAGTTGTTACTCCTGTTTCCTGACAAAAACATTGCATGCAGCGCCTGTGGAGTGTGGAAAGTTACTGGAGCGCGCAGCCGCGCTCGTCTCTCACAAGGATCGTCATGGCAGTGATTGACAAGCCAGAGGGCCAATCGTTTACGCAATGATCGCGTAAACGATTTGCTGATGTTTTTAAGGCCCTACCTCGTGCAAAGATGATGTATATTAATATTATTACTTTCAGTGCTCCTAATAAATAGTATTTTATCAGTTAGTAAAGACAGTTTCAAGTAATATTGCAAAAATGTATAAAACAAAACATCCTCTTTAGCACCTTTAACACAATAATGACTATATCTTTTGGGGGTAATTTCTCAGCTGTGATTAATTTGTGATTAATTATTAATTTATCTTATTTTATTTATCTCGTTTTTAAAGGATTTTTAGAAATTTTAATGGAAAACAAGTAAAAAGCATCTTATTAAAAAAGGACATTTGCAGTGTTGAATTGGGAAAATACATTTTTTTTTGTAGTTGTAATCTGAGGAATCTGTTTTTCTGTTTGTGGACCACTGGAGTCTTTGATAAATAGATGAATATGCTTGTGTTATAGACTACAAGCATATTGTGCTGGTGATTGTCTTTGAAAGGCAGATGGCAAAGCAGTGAAGCAGTTCCAGGACGTTGCGTTGTGTTGTTGGACACACATGGCTCAACAGATCTGTGGTATGTGCTCTTGGCTGACTTGGCCGCTTGTGCCGTACCCAACTGCAAAATGACACAGGCACACTGTTTACTGACAAGTGTGATGATAACGATTCATTTAGCGGGTGGTTGCAAAGAATAAAGCATCGTTTCCTCATTTTAGCAACCTCAAGGCCACATGAATTCAAATTTAGCATCAGAAAAGAGAACAGCAATCATGCTAATCTCTTTCCAGTTTGTTTGTACCCTAGTTCTTAAATTTCATCATGGATACCCTAAAACAAACACCACTCAGTTTACTAATGTGATTGATGCCATTAAGGTCAAAAAGTAGTCTTTTTTTGTCCCTAGTTGCAGACCAGAATCCTGGTGTGAACCCTGCAGATAGACTCACAGCCTGGTGACTCCTCATGGCAGCAACTGCCGCATCATGTGTGGCCATGCCGCAGTGAGCACTGATCGCTTACATAAGACTACAGAAGAGATCAGGCAGAGAGAAGGAAAAGCCTAAGGGGAAGGCCAGTCTAGCCGAGTGTCTGCTGACCAACTTCAATCACATCTCTGCAACTTCATGGAAACAAAAAGCTTTTGTTTGATTTGAGATGTTTGTCTTTTTATTAGAGTATGTTTGTGATTTCAGTATTTGAAAATAATTTATTTATTTTTATATTTTTTGTGTGTGTTATTATTTGGTTGCTAGGGTGTTCTTGTTGGTGCTTGCCCATGCAAAAGTGTTTACCACAATGCTAGAGGGTTATGGGTGGCTGCTAGGGTGTTATGCAGCTTATAAGACTTTCAGAGTGTTTTTAGTGCATTATGTGGTTGCTAGTGTAACCCCTCCGGTCCTACTCATCCCACTTCGAGCGGGACTCAAATCGGCGTCTCAGGCATGGGAGGCATGCACTCTAACGAGGATGCTAAAGACTGCAGTCTCTAGCGTCAGTCGCTAGTGTGCCTCTTGAGATCAGGAGAGTGAGGTTTACCTGCACAACTTTTACAAGCTGGCCTCCATTGCACTCACCCCCGATCACATTGCACTTGCACCGCGGTCCATCTCGAATGACGACGCATCTATTGGTTAATATGGTTTGTTTAAAATAGCAACGGGGAAAACAGACAGAGTTCAGATAATGTATGTTTCAGTCGATGGATGCACAAAACGTTACAACAACGATAATCAGAAAGCGTGGACAAAACAGTCTTTCTTTGTATGTTAACTGCGAGTGCCCTCTGCTCTAATGTCCAGTCATTTACGCCGTCATCACCCGGGTGTTGATAGCGCGCGAGCGCAGGTGAACAGCACACGTTGCTGTCTGTGTTTAAACTAACTCATTTAAGCCTTGCTGATTTAAACCTTCAAGAACAAGATGCGAAAGAGAACTCGCACGCGCTGTGAGAAGATTTGTGTGTGCGCTCATCCGAAGCGCGCACACGCTTATTCCAGTCAGCGCGCAAATACTGAGTTCTCTTTCAAGTCTTGCGCTTCGGCGGACAAATTCATACAAAAATTATGTCAACATGCCCATCCTAGTGAGTATCCTAGCAAACATAGTCGGTTATGTCTTAAGTGAGCGTATATTAGTCGAGAAAGACAGCGCATGTGGAACAGTATATGTACTGGATCGTGCATGTCTTAAAGGGAAAACAACTATTCCTGCTGCCTGTATTTAATGTTAAATCAAACAACAAATAACAAAGAAATCACTCACTGCACTTGACTGAATAGTTTTTGTAACTTCAATAATGATTAATCTTTATTTATTTTATACAGTAAAGATAATGCAGTGATATTTTATATTTGATTACTATTTGATTACTGTTAAGATACCTGAAAAACCTGAAAAGCACTGTTCCTGGATCTGTTTTTTCGCTCTTCTTTATTCTTTTTTATGTAGGCTATTAAGTATCGGATCGGGACTCGGTATCGGCAGATGCTCAAAATCAAATGACTCGGACTCGATGGCAAAAAAACGTGATCGGGACATCCCTAGTCGCTAGTGCACCTCTTGAGATCAGGAGAGTGAGGTTTACCTGCACAACTTTTACAAGCTGCCCTCCATTACACTCACCCCCCTAAACCTCTGGTCCTACTCATCCCGCTTCGAGTGGGACTCAAATCAGCGTCTTAGGCATGGGAGGCATGTGCTAACAAGGACGCTAAAGACTGCAGTCGCTTGCACTAGTGTACCTCTTGAGATCAGGGGAGTGAGTTTTACCTAAACAGCTCTCACTAGCTGGCCTCTGTTACAATGCGTCATTACTAGGGTGTGCTTTATCGGTTGTTTTGAAAAATACTTAAAGGTGACTTGCCTTGACTTCTTGTTGGTGCTTGCATATGCAAATGTTGTTGCCAAAATTTTAGAGAGTGTTATAAGTGATTGCTAGGGTGTTGCTATGCAGCTTCTAAGGACTTCAGAGTGTTTTGAAGTGTGTTATGTAGTTGCTAGGGGGTTTTGGGTGGTTGTTAGGCTATTGCTATAGGTTGTTGGTGCTTTTCTATGCAGAAGTCATTGGCACAATGCTAGAGTGTTATAGGTGGTTGCTTGGGTGTTGCTAGGGTGTGTGTGTTATGTAGTTGCTAGTGAGTTCTGGGTGGTTGCTAGGTCATTTCTAGGGTGTTCTTGATGGTGCTTTCTCATGCAAAAGTCGTAGCACTGCTTGAGTGTTATGGGTGGTTGCTAAAGTGTTATTATGCCATTTTCTAAGGCATTCAGGGTGTTTTTTGTGTTATGTGGTTGCTTGTGAATTCTGGGTGGTTGCTAGGCCAGTGCTAGGGTTTTATTGTTGCAAAGGTGGTCACCACAATGCTAGAGTGGTGCTAGGGCATCGCTATGCAGTTTTTAAGGTGTTCAGTGTGGTAGCGAATTGTTACATGGTTACTAGAGTGATCTGAGTGGTTATTGTTGGCATGACTTGAGTACTTCATTCAGTACTGTAAATCTATGGGATTATTTCTCATATTTCACCTGATTTTAAAAAAGTAAAAGCATTCCTCAACAAGGCGCATAATTAGATGTGTCATTTGTGTATGTAGAACAAATGGTTTATTTTCAGGAAGTGTGACTGAAACCAAACTTACTGAAAGTACAAAGACAAATCAGATAGAAAAAATCAACAGTTCACATTAAGTTTAGAGGATTTGGTATTTTTCATGAAACACTTTGGTATCCTCCTGAATTTTAACACAGAAAAAAATCAGTTTGGCATTTAATTATCACCTCATTCTCAAGCAGCTGCTATTTCTGAGCTTGTAAATTATACTGATTTCATCCAACCTGTTTTGAGTAAACCCATCACAAATGAACGTTAATGAAACTGTACTGTTAATGAAATCCTTGACCCTATTGCTGTTAGCTACCTAACCAACGGTCTGACCTCTGTGGAGCGGTTCCCCATCAGCTTTAAGACCCAGTTCTCCGGCCACCACTTCCATCACGTGGTGCTGGGCGTTTACTGTAACGGCCGCTATGGCACCCTGGGTATGAGTCGGCGTGCTGACCTTATGGACAGATCTCTGAGCTTTCGTACACTCAGCGAGTTGGTGTTTGACTTTGAGGACTCATACCGTCGCTACCAGCACACCATGAAGAAGATCAAAATTGGCCTGTACGTGCCCCACAATCCGCATGTTTTCCAGCCTATTGAGTGGAACTATCTGGTGATCAACGCCTGCAAGCAGGGCCATGAAGACATGCGCAAAGAGCTGGAGAAGCACGGCCGTGACATGAGGATGAAGGTGGGTCCATAGTGTTATTTTAGTATTATTGATAAAGTATCATAGTTTTTGTTAATATTTTGTATTAGTTTTTATTTCTATATTTTCTGTTTTAATTTTTAGTAATTTTGTTGTATAACTATATATAATATTTTTTTTTAATTAGATTTTTTTTTTGTCATGGTTTATTTAGTTTTTTATTTTAGCTCTCAAAATATAACTATAATATATTATTGATATTTTATATAAGTATATTATTGATATTTTATACATTTTATTATTGATATTCATATTTATGCTGCCTTATCATTTTATTATATATATATATATATATATATATATATATATATATATATATATATATATATATATATATATATATATATATATATTGTATTTTCTATTATATATTTTAGATACTATATAATTTTTATTAAAAAAATGTTTATGGTTTATTTAGTCTTAGTTATTTTAGTACTTCAACTTAACTAAACAAAAATGAGAAATGTTGTAAATAAAATTTTAATCAAAATATAACTATAGTAAATTATAGATATTTTCTTTAAGTATATTATTGATATTTTATACATTTTATTATTGATATTCATATTTATGCTGATTTATAATTTTACCAAAACTACATATCTTAGGTTTTGGAACAGAGACCTACGCTTCATCCGAAATCAAATACTTCCATACTATATAGTATGCGAAAAACAGTACGGCAAAACCGTAGTATGTCGAAATACATAATATTTGAAAAATAGTAGGCGAAAAATCTCTGGATGACTACTACTTCCACCGAGATACAGAAGTGTGCATTCGATGGACACTTTACTATCCCATGAGGCCACGGGAGGGGATTTATGAATGGAAGTGAAGCGATGCAACTGACGCTGGTTGGTCACGTGACCGTAACAACATGGCGGATATAGTACGTCTGAATTTCATTCATACTACCCATATTCATACTATATAGAGCATGATTTTTTTAACCGTCGCGCAGTAAATTCAAATTCAAATGTAGTACCTACTCAGACAGTACGTGATTTTGGACGCAGCACTATTGTCCCTCTCAAAACTAAGCTAATTCAGTGGGAACTAAATAAGGTCAGACTTCCTGTGGTAGGTGGAGCCACATTACAAAGATCACGCTTGCCTTTACTCCGAGTTATTTTAAAGTAAACATTTATGTTTTACCCTGGTTCATTTATGACTGAACCAGGATCAGCAGTGTTCATATTTGTCCTTGGATGTCTCTGAAGAGAAAACCAGCAGACTAGCTTGAGATCATCTGTATGACTGTAATATGGGACATTTTTATCATGTAGACAGTAAAAAGTAGGTCATGTGCTCTGTTTCTCAGATGCGGCCTTGACTTGACCGCAGTCAGCTATGACATAGTTTCCATGAACGGCGTGAGCAGAGAGTGGAAACTCCTCTCTGGATGTCTGAAAGGAATGCATCTTTTTATGGATGTTGAATTTGGAAATGTTCAAAACCTAAATGTTTTTGCAATTTGTCTTTTATATTTTAGCTATATGAACATCTTAGAACATGTGATATAGGAATGTTTGAGGACATAACAAATACATATGGACTTGCAGGAATTTGCTTGTGCATTTAAGACAACATGAAATCAAAATTTACTTTGGCAATCTATCTTGAAAGAGTTTCTTGATGTACTGAATACCCAGCATCTGGCATCATCAACATGGAGCCGATAGAGTATATAAATCTCATTCTAAAAATTAACTATAACAATTGAGAACAAGTCAAGTTGCCTCTCATCGCTTGTGCTGCTCATTTGGGGAAAGCACAAGTGACTGAGTGTTTGGGAAATCTGTTGTCTAGTAGCATAATGAAGTTAATGAACATCATCAAGTTAATGAACATAATGTGGAGTTTTTCATTATGCTAGCTTTATTTGTGCTGCAGTTACTAATGAGAAGACACAGTGAGAGCGACTCAGCATTTGCTCCCTGTGGTGTGAAAAAGTTCAAGCCATACCCGTTTAATAAAGTGATTGTAGATTTGTTGTTTTCTGGCACTGGACCCCTGTCGAGCCGATGATAGGCAGTATTCTTCATCTGTTCCTTTCTCTGCTTGACTTTTACCACCTTGAAGATTTTAAGCCCATTTTCATTCTAATTGCCTTGAAATCCTAATTTCATGAACAAACTGAAGATAAAAATGATCTGTATTACCTCGTTCTCTCTATATAACTTTATAATCTCACTTGCATAATATATTAACTTATTCACAAATATAAAAATAATGAATATAAAATATGTGAAATTAATGAAAGTTTTAAAACAACTGGGTTTTATTGCAGATCCTCAAGTCGTCCAGTGCTCAGTCTCCAATTAAAGAACGAACCCGAGGCAAGTCTTTATCACCACGCCGCCGATCAGCCAGCAGTCCCCAAAGACGCCAACACGTCCACAGAAGAGACAAATCGTAAGTAATGGACACTTTGATGTTGTGGAAGCTCAGTACAGGGAAATACATGCACTTTTGTTAAAGCTGCTTGGTAGAAAAGTCTCTGTTGAGAAAATCTTAAAGTTCACCTAAAAATTATTCGCCCCAAAATTTCTTTCTTCTGCTGAACACAAAAGAAGATATTTTGAAGAATGTCAGTAACTAAACAGTTGATGGGCCCCATTGACTTCCATAGTACTATTTTCTATATGTATAGTGCTGTTCCATAGTTCCAGAGTACTATGGAAGTCAATGGGGCCCATCAACTGTTTGGTTACCCATATTCTTCACACACACACACACACACAAAAAAAATTGTGCGTAGTAGAAGAAAGAAATTGATACAGGTTTGGAACAACTTGAGGGTGAATGATGACTATCCCTTTTAGCTGTTAGTGATTTATTGGCAGTGACTCATCATGAC